>NW_017263596.1:670956-935659 GCF_001500285.1 Mollisia scopiformis
TGTTCATTGAGGGATTCTCTGGGTCTCCCTGTGCGTGTAGGGCGCGCTCTTTCAGGCACATCGTATAGTAGGATCTTCCTAACTGTGCTGTCTCCTAGGTGGTAGTAGCCCTGGAGCTGTTGCAGGCCTATTTTAGCGAATTTGAAGAGCCGGCGTATGCCCTCTTTGTGCTTGGTTCTGATCTCTGCACCTGGGAGACGTGGAGACATAGGTGGAGTGGTAAAAGGATCCATAATGGTGGAGTTGTTGATAGTTTAGTCCTAATGTGAAGAGTTTTAATTTCGAGGTTCTACAGCCTGAACGCACGGACTTTTGTCCCCATGTTCGTAAGGAAGTGTTCCCTGTTGTTGTGAGGGAACCCTCGGAAGAAGTCGAAGATTTCCTTCATGAGTGGGCTCTTTGACATGTGGTGGGCTATTTCTGTCACTGTGGCTTGCTGAATAGGGTTGAGGCGCTGCGTCAACAGATCTGCGCCTCCAGCAGCGATGTAGTCGACTCCATGCGAGAGTTGGACAAGAGATTGGACATCGTCAAGATCAAAGCCAGCAAAACGGAGGGTCGGAGTAGCCATTGTGTCAACGTCCTGTGCAGAAAGAGTGATTATGAGTGTACTGATTCTCAGGGTGCATTGATAATCGGTGAGAAATGGTCGCGAATGAGTGGTTTTGTTGTCACAAGTGGCGCTAATGCCCTTTGTTTTCCAGAAGAGCGCGCTAGTGAGCACTTTGAACTCTTCGGAATCTTCCAGTAGGGCGTGGTGTTCCAAAGTCCTCAGAGTGGAGCTACCTTTGTCACAATCAGCTTTCGAAGGTAATTTTCCAACCAGACAATTCCATCTAGTAATCTCATTCCTCAGTTCAGTACTTATCCAGTTCAAAAGCCAATAACTAAATACTTATTCCAAATTCAATTCATAGTCTGCTTTTTTAGTCTCGTATTTATTAGGTTTATTATATCTCGCTTTAGCTCAGTATTTAAACAATAGAAAAATCAAGAAGTCAAATACTATGCATGAAGACGGCACAGGTGCGGTAATGGCAAGTGATATCTAAGGAAATAGTAATTGCTAACACAAAGTATCTACTCTACAATAATAACTCGACCTGGGAGAGTGTACATGTCTGCGATCCACCCTTTCCACTCCATACTCTCTATTCTGCAGAGTAAAGATCTTCCATCTCTGCGTCACCGTCCCCATCCTCAGCATCTCCATCTTCAGTATCTGGATGACCTGAATTGTCATCCTCCTCAACAATGTGTGAGTCCGACAATTCGGACAACTCAGAAGACTCATCTCCCTCATGACCGACTGATGGTCCTTGATGTGAAGGTGCTTGTTGTCCTACGCCGGGAGACTTCTTCGCCGATGTAGATCCCTCCTTTTGGACTTTGTGTCCAAAAACTTCTGGGTCTGGGTCAGGGACTTCCTTATCATCGTCAGAGTACTCGGCTTCCTCGACGCCATCCGACTTTCTCTTTGCCTTCATGTCGGACACAAGTTCGTGATACTCGGGCCACTTATTTGAGATGGCCTTGATGGCTCCGCTTGTGCGCCATGGGGTCCATCGATCCTCCGAAGTGACGGACTTCTTGACCCCCTTCGCAACGAGTTTCTCTCCCTTTTCTTGTAGCGACTCGTATTGGCGATCGTTGTATGCATTCGCCAAGCGACGCCACTTGATGTAGGAGTTGCGTTGGAGCTGCTCTCTCATGAGGTCGAGCATGACTCCCTTCTCTTTCTCCAACCATGGGCCACGGGCTTTTCGAATGTAGCCAAAGTTTCTCTTGATCAGTTGACGACGCCAGTGATTAAGCTGGAAGATATGTTTCTTATTTGCGAAGTCAAACTCGGGGTGGAGTTTACGGTAGTCGAATTCTACTCGTTGCTTCTCGGGGAGGTATTCGCCTGGGTGCTCTGGGTCTTCCTTCTGAGTGTCGAAGGCAATAATGAGCTTCTTATCATCTCTAACTCCAAGAGTGGCGGGGGTCTTGTCGATAGTACCATCATCGATGGCTTTGTAGGAAGGTTTCTTGAGGGGCGTGTGACGAGAATAGCGGTCAAGGGTGGGTTTCGGCTCGGCAGTCTACAACCAGATTTAGTAATTATTCAGGGGGGGTATATAGAATCAACTTACCATATCATCTGATTCCTCGTCGGCATCTTCACTTTCTGCCTGGCTGAATCTGACTTGTTTGGCTTTCTTGTCTTCTTCTCCTTGCTCGTACTTAGCTACTTCATCGTGAAGAGCTTCGACTCGGTCAAGGTAAGGGTCTCGAAAGCTAGTAGGAGGGTTGGCAACTGATGAACCGCTACGTCTAGCTGTATTTGCGCCACGAGAAGTACTGGCCATGCTATTACCAGGAGTCTTTCGTTGAGCCTTCTTGATCTTCTTGGACTTAGTCTCTGGCTCGTAATCCTCATCGGCTTCATCCTCGTCCTGCAAAGACTATCAGTCAGCGATTATACAGAAGTTGGTATGTCATAGAAGACACTCACAACTGGCTCGGTTCGCTTCCGGCTGCGCTCCGTCCTAGGATTTTGAGACAATCTTCGTCTTACAGGCATACTTGCTAGATGAATTGCTTCGACCTCTTCTGCTGTCCTACCACCGGGATATGGCATAGCGACTCTAGTGTTCCAAGCTATGTAGGCCAGCTGATAGTCATGTGTTGTAGGAGTTGTGACTGCATAGTGAGCATAGTCACGCAGATCTCGTCCAGCTCCCAGAAGTATAGGAGCTCGACCACGAGGGGTATCAAGAAAAGCGTCAATTATTTCGGTGAGGAGCGGGTTGTTGTTATTCATGTTATCAACAATCCTCTGGCTATAGACACATCAGTATATGCTCTGAAAGAAGCCCTGGGAGCTGAAGAGCTCATCCGAAGAGTTAAAACGCGTCTTCTTTGATAAGAAGCTCCCGAGGATAACCCTAAAGAGCTCTTACCCGAGGATTAAATCAAAACAGGAGCAGAATGACTTACACGGAAGCTCGTTGAGCTGGAGATAAATTCGCAAGCCTCGGGTTGTTTTCGTCTCTACCTCCATCACGGTAGTATTCAAGGCCTGCTGCGAGGTATCTCAAAGAAGGCGCGTCACTGAGGTCAAAGCCTATAAAGAGACCGGTTATCTCGCGCATTCTGTTGATTTGCTGTGCTAAGCAGGGAGTCGGGTGTTGCGGCAGACAAGACAGTGGCAATAGCTAAACTAGGAGCGTAGAGCCTGCTCTTGAAGGGTATGGGAAAGAGTAAAGAGTGAAGAGGTGACAATGAGGACAAGAGGTACAAAGGGAAATGAATGTTGCGTTGGCGAGAAGTACAGAGCTTGCTCTTGAGGCTTGTAAAGGAACAAAGAGCTAAGCGCCTGCAAAAGGTGTACAGCGTAGTTTTGTGGTTGTACAGGAAGGCAGAGCTTTGCACGAGAGAAGATGTAGAAGAAGAAGTTTTGGGAGTCACAAAGGAGCGGGGTGGTGCGGAAAAGTCCAGTCGAGCCTCTTCGCTCAGATAGGTTAGCGTTATAATCAAGTCTGGCTCGGACTTATGGTCACAAAATTGCCGATCAATCCCAAGGCTTCACTCCATGGAAAGCCTGGATAAGACTATGGACAATGGGTTCTAAATCTCCTGACTTTATAGATTCTAACTTGACCAAAACCCAGAGTCTTCAACAGAGAGATCACTTTGTAAAACCAGGCGCTGTTGCAGGAAAGGTAGACTAGAGAGGGAGGATCTATTCTCTTGAAAACCAATTTACCGGACCACTGAATAGTTTTTTATTTCATAATCATCATTGTGCATGTATTTCTCCGAGCAAAGAGCTATTCATCGGGCAGAGGTGTAGTTTTTACTTCTAAGGATTTCAAAGGCGTAAATAATGGTGCGGCAGGAAAGGTTTTGGACGTTGCATTTGGGATTTCAAAGGACCGAGAGGTTATGCGCAGGGGAGAGGATTGAGCTCGGCTTGGGGGTTGCCGAGCATTGAAAGGCTATCGTCTGTCGGAAAAAGGCGTAGAAGCTGCTTTTGGAGTTGCAAAGGAGGGGAGAGTTATATGTAGAGAGATTGTGTAGAGTTTGCTTCTGGGGGCTGCGAAGGAGCGAAGAATTGTGCGCAGTGGAGAGGAGGTGAAGAGCCTGCTTCTAGGTTAGAAATGAACGGAGAATTGAGCGCAAAAAGGCTTAGCGGAATCTTTTTTTGAGGGTAAAGGAGGGGAGAGTGTTGCGCCGGGATAATGTGTAGAACTTACGTTTGGTTAATTGCAGTGGAATGTAATACCCGCTGGCAAAGTTCCAGAGCTTCTTTTGGAAGATGGAAAAAAGTGAAGAAGTCTTGAGAAGTCAAGTGGTATGATTTTGCGAGAGAAGTGAGGATTAGCGATGCAAGGTTTCATCGAAACTAAAATAGCTAGCGGCTAGCTATATGAGCTTAGAATGCTTATATTTTGGTAGCAAATTTTGCTTTCTCTCTTCGTTTGAGTTTCTGGGTTTCTTTTACTGTCTTCCTATTTCTATACATAAGCTGTAACTACTTTTCTTCTTTGCATAGTACCGAAATGTTGAGTCAAGTTTGCACTTGTTTCCAAAGGATCCTCCTAATATCAGCTCTGAGTATCCTTCGATAATAGCCTCTAAAAGTAGTGTATCTAGCTAAAATCTTTGTTCTTCTAGTTATTCTCACAATATTGGAAAGTTTCTTCAACTTCTTCTGTTTACGTGAAAATAACAGATGCAAAATAATGAAGAGTTCTGCGTCCGAGAGGGAAATTGCAGAACCTCCTTGAAGTGTTGTAAAAGACAAGAGAGCTCACGCTGGAAAACGAGTTGTTGAACTGGCTTTTGACAATTTGAAAAGAGGTGAGATCTCAGCGCCGAGAGAGGAAGGCGTGGAATTTGCGTTCATGGGCTGTAAAAAGGTCGTAAGATGAAGCCAACCTGGACTGCTTCTCTTTCTTCCCTCCAATATTCTGTCCAGATCTTTTGAAGATCCCACAGAGATGATTACAATTCAGGCAAACCTCCTTCATTGTAGCTTATTTTTCGTAGTATATTCCCTCAACAAAAAGTCTCGTCTGTCTGCCCAATACATTGAAAAACAAAGGATATATTTAGGATAGCTCGTACCGCCGCTCTCTGATCAAATATCCACCCTCCAAGTTGTGTTATTATTGACATGGTTGGCTCCATGCTGTGACATCCTCTGCTTCTCGGATCCAGGTCGTTATGGTATCTCCACACCCCTAATATCAACAGGCTTCCCTTCTTCAAATATGAGTGCCGCACAGTTGCTGCTGCCGCTGTCGTACTCTGTTAGCGTTTTAAAATGACGATATGCTCCAACCCCGCATCAACGGCCAGGCCGGGCTCCAGAGAAGAAGAATATATGCCCTTGAGAAAGAGTATGATAGACTGTTGAAAAGTCTCTTAAATTTGTTTATCGTCGTAGATGTAGTCGGGTTCTCGGAGCGAGGAGTTATACGCGGGGACAGCCTGCTTGCTTTTCGGTTTGTAAAGGACGGAAGAGCGAGGAGAAGCCAAGTCAGACTCTAGGCTGGGGAGGATTCGTGGTTTCAGAAAGGGTTCCCTGGAAAGAACAGCGGAATTGTATCTCAGTTCTTCTTATTCGTCGGGTAGGTATTCTCGGGCTAAGAAGTTATGCGCGCCAGAAGTTTGTCGAGCTTGCTTTTGGGGTTGAGAAGGATTGAAGGAGTGAGAAGTAGTTAGATTCTGCTACAGGGAAAGAGGATTCACACACCTGGGGAAAAAGGATTGCGGGCTCGTGCTGCTGAATAGCTCCTTATTTTTGATATTCGTCGTAGATGAGAAATGACACTCCAGGAGGTAGCTGTTGAATATTATGTAAACACGGGAGATATGATTGCGAAATGGATGCCATCCTCATGACGGGGAAAAAGAACCTGGGCTCATACGCTCTCTGTGCCCACAGGACCTATAAGAGTGAGGGGGATCGTCGTGCCTTGAACGAAGCAGGCCTTTGAGAGATGCCGAATAGCTCCCCTCATCCCACCCATCTTATATACTAGTGGCTTCTCGTCAATCAAGTAGGAGTAACAATTGAGGAAGCATAATAGCTGCAAGCACTGACACTTCAAGGAAGAGGGACATGTCCATTCCCCATGTAATCTCTCCCCCTGCCTCCCACAATACTTTACACAACCTCTTGAACCTTCCGGTGGTGGTCTTGCATCGCGTAATATGGTGGTGAGAGTCGACATGGCGAGGTGAGTGGCTGACGTCTCTGCTCCTCCCTCCCATCATCCTGGCCTGGCTTGGCTAAATTCCCCAACATTACCCACGTGCCTCCCTGCTCCATAGCTGACCTCATTTGAAACCCGTTATGGACTCCTCTCATAATATCTCTGCTCTTACAATACGTTATCACCGTCAGCATGACTCCAAACATCCTCATTTTAAGGAGGGGAGGGTAGAGGGAGTGGGAGTACAGACCTTGATTTGTAGAAATGAACATGGAGTTGGATAGTCGGTGGCACCGATGTCTGGAATAGGCTTGAATGCATAGCGTAGATAACACTAGAGCATTTCGTGGACGCGTAGTCTCCGATGGGAATATGTTTGGATCGCAAAACAATACGCACCTCGCTTAGAAAACATCAGCAGAAACACTTCAAAACTTCGTGATCATCCTCACGATTTTCAAGACTTCGACTATTGATCAGTTACACAGTTTCTAGACCACTAATTCTCGTTGCGAACCCTTCAACTACCTCCATTTCTCTAGACTTTCGCAAAATCTCCAAAGAAAGCCAGGCACCGCCAAGACTAGGACCGAACAATCTCAGAGGCAAAATAATAGCTGGCGAATGCTGTACCAGTGCAGAGAGCATGGAAATAGCTGAAGGAGATCATTGGTCATCAATGAGCTCTAGAAATGAGCTACCTGTTGATCCAGAGCTGTCCCTGTCACAGCAACCCTCTCTTGCAGAGAAGAGAAGAGCAAGGGCTGGACCAAATATTCTGTACGACCAGCTGGAGATATATCGGCGAGAAAATAGAGACGTGAAATGCCCATGGTCTACCATCGATTCAGAGAATTAGTAAGTTCTCATCTCCTGTCGGTCTTGATATCAGCATCCCTGCAGGCAGTAGATCTCTTCCATCTACACGATTTTTGAAAGGGGTTCTCAGCTGATTGCGTTCTCAGCCCAACTACCCGTCATATATGGAGGTCCAGGAATCCATCTCCTACTGCTCACGCCCCTCTTACTTCTCTCTATCACAATATTCTAGAAGCTTAGTCTCGCCCTTGGGGAAATAAGGAGTGGAAACGGTATCGGGGGCTTCAAATCTCGAGAATGGCAGCTACGATGAGGACCAGATATTTGGACAAGGGCTTCAGAGCTGACAAACAATATTCTACTCCACAACCCGGATAGGATATAAGTGGAGGAGTACTCAAGAAAGGAGGTGGCTTGTTGGCGGAAAGTTTCTCCGAGAGTTCGAAGAGCTTTTGAGAGGATAAAACGTGTACGTGTACACGATTAGCACGTAATTAAGGTAAACCGACCCGATCACCTGAGAGGCCAGAAATGATGCTGCATATAGTATGTTTCGACAAAAGCTAATAATTTTATGTTCTTGTAGCTATTCACAAGGGAGGACTGGTGATTAAAGAGGCGAGACCTTCGGAGGAGCATATCCACCATGGCAGCACACAATAGGGAGGATCCAAGAGAGTCCAGACTCTGAGAGGGGCATACATACCAAATTGTGAGATAGAAGTCAGATCTGAAGATGTCGAAGTCCGCCCCCAACGACACCACCTCACTGCCCCTTCTCTGAATATTCGAGGTGCTTTCTCGGCGACATTACCTCACCCTCCACTGCGAACCCCTCCCGATGCCGCCATAAGCAGAAAGCCAACCAATAGCCCTGATTTGATGAAGAGGGTTGTCAAGATCACCTGGAGCTTCCAAACACACAACGTTTTTCAAGGTTAAAAGGGTCCACATTAATTCTGCGTACAACTGTTCTTGGCTCACGAGTCAGTATATCTGGCGAGCATGACCAAGACAGACGGATTTAAGGTCCTTTTCGCCTCTGAATTGAAGGTTTCAAGGTCATATAGGTCATATTGTTGACCGGAAAGGTCTTGCTGGAATACTGACAAAGTTGTTAGAACTTACCCGACGAACTTCGATTTGGATATGGAGCAGATGATAATAATCTCCACATTATTTCTGCTTATACTTGTTCCTGGCTCAACAATCAACTTAGCAGGCAAGGATAATCAAAAGCAACATACTTCATGATCTCTCCATCTCCGCCAAGAATGGATCATCTAGTACCCTTCATGGCGGTTACGATCGCGCTGGGCACAACGGGAGATCTCCCCGAGAAAGCCGCCTGGAAGCTGTCGACATGGAACAAGAGGAAGCATTAAAAGTTGAAGAGATCACTTACCGCATTCAAGTCCAAATTGTCAATAAAACATTTTGAAGGAAACAAATCTCGCCGAAACACCGACGAGTTCTCCTCTGTTCCACGCCGCCATAGTATCATATACCTGCGAAGCACTTCGCCTTAAACGTCTCGAAGTCAGCATCATTGGCTCTCGTACCAAGCAATGACCGTCGAGACAATTCGATCCATTGGTTCCTCCGCTTCCAATCGAAGTGCTGGAAAGTGGTACGCCTTTTGAAGGGTTAGATCTCGCTGCTGGTGAGACGGATTTTGTAAGTGTTCTACACCGCCATACCATACCGATTGCGGTTTGGACGTGGAGGAGGTACTAGGTGAGGAGAGCCAAGGATAATGGAGAGTGATGACAACTCATTGCAAACGATACCTTCCTTATAGCTCCATGGCTTGACATTCTTCACTCTGAATCCAGTCTGGAATTGTCAACAACCACCAATACATGGGGGAGAGGACATTGTTGGAGGGAATATCAGGTAGCAAGAGCCAAGGGAGAAGGAAGAGTGCTGACATCTTACTCAGACATCTCGCTGCAGATTCAGTTCTTCATATACCTCCATAGCTTGGCATCCTTCACCCTGAATTCAGTCTGGAAACGTCAACAAGCACAACACAATGAAGAAGAAGCCGATGGGATGGGCAACCGGCATGGATTGACATCTTTGCTTATGAAGCCAGTTTAAAACTATCAACAAGCACACCACATCCTGGAGGAAGTCAGTCGATGGACAGAGCACTCCGGGAAAGGCAAGCATGGTGAGAGTGCCGAGGCTGGCACGATAATAAGGTGTTACAGGATTAACACACTCAGGAAGTCGAAATCCACAAACTACGGCCCAATAACCTTGTTGTGATTTTGCTCTTGAAGTTCGGGAAGGGCAATCGCGGCAACAATGTCAATTATACAAAATTAGGAACTCAAAATGCTACACTTCAAGTGCTCCATCATGATTTTGCTCTTCAAGTCTGGGAAGGGCAATCACGACGGTGTCGAGATGGAACAATAGAGGCATACAAGATAATTACAATCGGAGAATCAACAAGTTACTTTTCAGATACTTCATTGTGATTTCGCTCTTCAAGTCCGGGTATCAAACGCCTACATAAAACATGCTTCTTGAGCAGACAAATGAGTGATGCCGACACCAACTACATGGGTAATGCCAGTAACACGACAGCAATCCTTCTTGCTTTGCCACTTCTGATGTCGCTAACCCTCTTGGTTGCCACACTCAACTTACCCGACGATTTGCCAGGCAAGCCTTTGAATGGCGCTGTAAGAACTCGGAGACTTGCAATTACTGATTGCCAGCCAAAAGTGCTTGAGCTCGACGATGATACTTGCTTTCCCTCTGCAAATCACCGCAGCAATCCACCCAAATCCTTCTCCATCTCCTTAACCCTCTCCTCCAACTCCCTCTTCTTCCTCTCCAACTCCCTAATCTCCTCCTCCTCCCTCCTCAAATCCTCCTCCGTAATCTCAACCTGCTCCTCACCCTCCTCACCATCCTGATCCCCATAATCCCCACCCCACTCACCCCCCCTACTCCGATTCATCCCCTCCAACTCCCTCGTCATCCTCTCCACCTTCCCCTCATAAAACCCCAAACTCCCCACAATAACCGCATACCTTTCCCTCACCCTCGCAATCCTCTCCCCCACCCCAGCAACCGCGTACACGCCATTCAACGTCTCCGCACCCCTCAACAGCACCTCAATATCCAGCTCCCCATTCCCCTTCCCCTCCGTCTTCCGCACCTCGCTATGCAGCTCCGGCCCCAGCACCGCCGCCACAGCCGTATTGCGTCTCGGCGCCCGATTCCCCGGCCCGGACGTCCCGGCCGTGACTTCGCCGCCCGCGACGTTGAACACGGTTTGGCGCCGCGAGCTGGCTTTCGGGTCAGGATAGGGCGTGGTGGAGGTCGAGGGGGGGGGCGCGGGTGGCACGGAGAAGAGGGCGCGTTCGTGGGGTTCGGTGTCGCGGATTAGGGAGGTGATGTCTGGTGTTGAGAGGAGGGCGTTGGTGAAGATCTTTGGTGGGGGGAAACTGGGTTGCGGTTAGTGAGGGGTGGATTGTAGGATGTAGGGAAGGGGAGGGGAGGGGAGGTTACGGGAGGGTGGCGATGGATTCGGAGGAGAGGGAGATTTGTTCGAGATGTCGTGATAGGAGGGACATTTTGGTGCGGTGGTGGTGTGTGAATTGAGAGAGGGGAGTTTATTTGGGGGAGTTGGTGTTTTATTTACGCGTCGTGGTTGTCGCGACTGGACAGGGCTGAAGGCTGTGAAGATTACGGAGGCCGGGGAAGACTAGTCTTGCAGTATCTTCAACGACTGCTGGTGTTACGAAATTGCGGGAGAATTCACCAACAGAAAGCAGACTTTTACCGGACAAAAAATCTATCGTCCTGGGAAGACCTTAGTTCTGCTTTCCGTTTTCACTCACTTGTCTGGTGAAAGTTTGGTATCAGAGGTCACGTGTGATTTGAGCCAGCGATTATTTATTTTGGACTAGTAATATATTCGGTTGAAACAAATCTTTCAGTCATTCATGTTTATCATTTTTTATATCAGAAAACGAGTCGTCTCACATATGAATGAGTCAGGCAAAGAAGAGACAGATCACGTGCGCATGCATGAATCCAAGAACATCATGCAAGCCAAGTGGCTCTGAATCCTCGATGGTACCTTTGTTGAAACGAGGCCCAGAGACATGAGCAAGGATCCCGTTTCCCAACTCATGCGGTCTCAGAAAAGAAACAGGAAACAAACTTCAGGAACTTTCTCACGTGGACATATTTGCTCTTTCCCAGCGATATGGATCTGGCTTCATTCTCTCCGAGAGCGTGTGTCGTAATCCCGTCCGACGGGTGAGACCAGTTGTCTCTCACTGCTTTTTCGTGGATGACGGCTCAGCTGGTTTACTGGGAACAGCAGTGAACGATATCATGTCCTGTAGAGATCGCTACACAATGGCTGTCGACAAGGTTCATGGTTGCTGAGGCGTTCACGTCTCTGCGAATAGGGGCATGCCGCTGTTATCTTTGCAAACGCGGCGTGCAATACTTGTCCCAACAGATGGCCCTGAAGCTATTCATGAATCATGACTGAGCATTCATTTGGTGAAGGGAGATCTGGAGATCTCATCTTGCTGAGAAATATACTATCACGTGTGGTGTCATGAAGTCACCTCCAGTCTCCAAGGCTTCAAGAAACGGAAACAGAAGTGAAAGTTGTGTATTAGCTCGTCTTCATCGAGGTTCAGCCTGGATCTCGCCGCTCGGCCATAATAGGAATGCCAGAAGAGGGAATGCAGGGCCGACAAAGTGAAATCTTTTTTTTTTGCCTTACCAACGCATCTCTCTGTTCTTCCACGCACAATTGGATTTCCGCATCTGCATCTGCATCTGCATCTGCATACCCATGCCCATGCTGGTCATTCAAATCTTCAGCAGCACCAGCACCAGCACCAGCAGCACTCCCGATATTTTTCTTCTTCATGCCAACGCATCAGGACGCTCCTTTCAAATTAAACACAATAATAGCCCAAACAAACCAGACCAAACCAAACTGATCATCACTTTTCTATCCATCCACTCATCCACTCAACCATCCATTTATGCACCCATACGGGACTGAGACTGGGGGTGACGTGCTTCCTACCGAGTCACACTTCTTCTGACCTGACCAGACCAGATCAGACTCGGAGACTTCGCTCGCGATAAAAGTCTGACCACGAGAGGAAAAGCACAAATAATAATAATAATATACTTCGGTAACCGTCCATACAAGGGAGAACCCAGAGCCAGAAGCTTTGCATTGCTGCCCGATCACAGGCTGAACCCGGCTACCTACGCTGCCCTCTCTATCTGAGGTGGAATGCAAATGCAGACTCAGCAGAGCGAGTAATAGAGCAGCAGTAGCAGGAGATCTGTTTTCGCCCCGGCTCTGCCCTGCAACTCCCTTTCCCACTTTGGGTGCCATTTTTTTGGCCCATTTTTGACTGGAGAATTTATCTGTACGGTATCCCTTTCTCAGACTACAAATACCCCTCCATCCTAGAATATATCACAGCCTTTTCTCCCACCACGCACAACCCTACCACTCACTACTCACTCTCTTGTCTTCACTTCGAAACAAGCTCCAACACCCCCTTTTTGTCTGAGCAGAGCAGAGCAGAGCAGAGCAAGCAAGCAAAGCCAGTATCAGTTCCACATTCTTCCCTTTCCAGAAAAGCAACTCCAGCAATTGGATGCCCTACCGTTGCTGATCCATCCGTCCATCCATCCACGATATCTCGCATCCTTGCCTCTTACCGTGCGGCGAGCGAAGAGTTTTGGAACCTAAGAAAGGACCCGCGCAATTCCTCCTCAGATCTGATCCGAGAATCAAATCTCACATCCCCCTTTTAACGTTGCTTGCTATAATAGCCTGTCTGCTCGGGTTTGATTCAAGTAACGAAAGGGCCCGTGGCATTTATTCTCGCTGATTATCATGAACAATCCTCCACGTCTCCCTTTCTCCTTCTCCTGCTGGAGACATCCACGGGCCTTGAGGCCGTGACGGACGATACACCTCCTGCTGTGCGCTGTGTATCCCACACCCTTTAATTTTTCTGTTATTTATTTTATTTTTGTTCTCACACGAGCTGAGGAGGTACGGAACCATGCGTCCTACCACTCCCAACTACAATTTCGCAGCGGGGCAGGCCTCGCCTCCGCAGACGCCGACAACAGCAACCACATTTACGTTCAAGAGTCGCCGGAATGGCATGCACATCTCAGCCTCGACTCTGCCCGACCAGAATGGCACCATCAAGCCCACCGGAAACGGCTCCTCCTTCTTCTACACGCCATCCAATCGCCCTCCTACAGCAGACCAACTCTCCCCCCGCTCCTCCTCCCCCGACTCCTCAGCCCACGCCTCCGACTCGAGCGAAAGCCCACCTCCTCGATCCCTCTCCTCCTCCCCCGCGGCACCGATGCTGTCGTCCTCCCCGCCTCTGCGCCGACGCACGCGCATCGTGGCAGAGGGCAACTTCACCGTCGAGGAGTTCGCGGATAGCGATTACGAGGACTGGGACTCGGACGACGAGGACGAGGTCATCCGCCCGCACCAGTACGAAGACGCGGAGAGCGACCGCGCGCCGTCCGTGTCCGTCAAGAACAGGAACAACGACCTCGACACAATGCGCATCGTGTCGGATTTCCAGAACCTACACTGCGAGAATGAGGAGGAGCGGGAACTGTGGCTGGAGAAACTGAGGGCGGAGAAGAGGAGGAGACGGAGGAGTTCGGCGAGTGTGCAGAAGAGGACGCTGAGTATGAGTATTGGGAGTGATACCGACGATGAGGATCTAAAGCCGGTTACGTTTGAGGGCGCGAATGAGGCGGGGTCGAGTGCGAGGCGGTTGCGGAGGAAGGTGGGGGAGAGGACGAGTTTGATTTTTGATGATCCGCCGCCGAGGATTGAGGAGGAGGATGAGGGGCCCGAGAGTGTGGAGGAGGTGGTGGAGATTCGGGAGGAGGATGAGGATGAGGATGTCGATCGGGAGTTGAGGGAGTTGCCGTATTGGTATATTCAGGAGATGGATGTCGATTCTGATGATAACGAATGATACGGGCGGCTTGATGGATTCGAGAGTTATGAGGCTACGATGGTATGATTGATGATGATAGATGGATGGGATAAATTTGGTATGGGCATCAACTGCATTGCTCTTGAGCGAGGGTTTTCTGGGTTTTTTTTTGGTTGCATAGCGATTTGGTTTTATGGTCTGCATAGCACGTTTAGATGGTTGTCATTGTACCGATTGGGTCGGGTTCTGGGTTTATTCTATATCATCAGCGAGTTCTTGGTTTTGGTCGCTGTCGGGCATCAACACCGGCATTAGAACAATATATCTAGACGTTCAAGCGGTACTTTCGGACATATCCTATGTCCCCGTATAATATCCAACTGTAGTCCATACTAGTAGCTGTCTCTGCACAACCTTGCTCCCTTCCCATCATTCACCCCCCCACTCAATGCCACTTCCTCCCTAGAGATTCCTCTCACAATAATCTCCCCTACTACCTACCCTACCAACCCTAGTCAATCATCACAACAACCCTCCCCTCCGATCCGACGGCAAAGCCACAATAAACCCCCGAACTCATCTTACCTTGCCAATCCTCTCAATCCTCAACAACCTATCACAACATCCCCTTATTCTCTTCCATCGCGCTTAAGAACTGTGCTCTCCGTGTCAACGTTCCTGGCACAAGGCACAGCTGAGGCCGAATCAGAATACTACCTACCTGCTCTGTTGGTGTGAGGCTCAGCACTCAATGAAGGATTGATGCTTGATGTTTCGGCACATTCATGTTACAAATCTTGCAGAGTTGACAAAAGTGCCGTGCTGTGCCGTGCTGTGAAAATTGAATTAAAAATTTGATTTTGAGATCATATTCTAGCTGAGTTTTGTTTTTAAGGGGAAAAGTATGGGTGGTGGGAAGGAAGGAAGGATGATTGGAAGTTTTAAAGCTCGGATGAGGGTTTATTTGAATTTGTGAGGAAGCGTGATGTGGCGAAGGAAGACAATCAGTGATTCTGATTTTGAGATGATGTTTCATTTGACTTTTCAGGAGGAAAGGTGCTGTGTCAAGTAGGCAAAATCAGAAATCGTAACTCTAACGTGACAAGGTCTCTATCGAAAGTCGCTCTCCTAAATGAACGTCAAAGGAGATACTGAAGCTTTTGGAAATCTAGGAAGGAATATTTACGCTTCGAAGTCGTTAATTAACCACCAGAAGGCCTCCGAATTCGGAAACCTAGGGTTGTGCCAAGATGAGTGAAATATCACATCCGCGGCCGGGTGCTATGTATATATTGTAGTAGTTCGCCTAGGAAACTTCATTCCGTTTCATGCGGAGCAAAATCTCTCTCGAGGATGCATACACAGAGTCGGTGACGAAGTGTCGATCGATGCTATGTTGCTTGCAAATGGACCAGAAGCCGTGGAAGTGGTGCGTGAAAGAATAGTAAAATGGGACGGATGTCGGCGATTGGGGTATATTGGGGATTTGATAATGGAGAAAAGGGTGTCCGGACATAACAAGAATTTGGAGTGAACAAAAAAAAATGTGTAAAATTAGCATATGAAATGAATTGTCCTGAAGCTTGTGGGACAATATAAGTAAGATAAGCAAGGTCTTTGAGACAGGAAACAACTTGGTCTTCAAAATAGTTTGTCCCAAAATTGGAGGCGTGAAAACACAACGCGGTAACATCGCTTGCAGCAGTTGAAAGGCGGGCTCGGATTTGAAGTTTGTAGCTTGTTTGCTGTAGTTATCCCCTTGATTATGTCGTGAAAGTTCAGGTGATTTAGCAAGTGTACACTTACATATTGTTGCCTTATGATTTTTAAAGACGTGTGCCTGGCCAATTAGCCCTTTTCCGGACTAAGAACCAATAAGGTCTATTTGGAAAGAGTATGATAGAGAAGTTGCCGGAGAATCCTGTGGTTACTGGAGGTGAATGAAGGTCCAATGGTCTATGTGACATCATTGACATCGGACAGATGGAAATACATATCATCAAAGAGTAGGAAACAATGTGAATTAAATACACTGCCAATTGACATGCTACAAAGAGAAGTACCAAACAAGCAAAGATTGAAAACAACTTCCTGCCATTGACATGAAAAGAAGGCGACGTGGATTGTCCGCGTCGGCGTCGTGAACAACACTAATTGACGAGCCTTTAACACCCAGAACCCAATCGAGCCCAAGTGAAGTGTGTTTTTGGCAGAACTGAGACAAAAACATTAATTCACACTATCTCGTGCAGAGAATCAAATTGAGCACTGTGATACAGGAATTCTTTTATGTTAGAAGGACGAGGCTGATAATCAGCCTAATGTGCAGTGCACGGACCATTCACCACCGATGTCCGTTCCCGCAGCGGCTTCTGTGACTGCTTCGAACTCCATTTCATGATTCAATCTTCGTTCTACGTATCCGCACTTCTATTACTTGACTTGGATCTACCACTCAACATTCATTCAAATATCTCTAAACTTCCAGTATCTATTTGGAAATCTACAACTATGAACAACGGCCAGCAGGGCGGCCAACAGCCCGCTCAACCTGGGCAGGGTGCGCAGCAGCAGCAGAATCGTCCTAAGCCACATCGTGAGTAACGCGTCTTGTCCTTATAAGAACACTAACTCAGTCCTCTGTGTAGTCTTCCGACCCGATCAAATGCGACAGCTCCCTGCCAGCTTTCCTGACGAAGACAAACTCAAATGGGAGCAGGGCTTGAGGTAATACACCTAGTGGCTATGGAAAATTCATGGGACATTTACTGATCCACGCAGATCATTGTGGAACCAAATCGAGAAGAACGATCCTACCACCCAAGCACATAATGATGCTAAGGTAGAAACTTTTAATGAACGCGCCGCAACGAGCTGACATTTGAAATAGCGCAAACTCTTTGATTTCAGTAGGACTCTCACAGCAAAGCTTCAGAGCCACCGAGCTGCCCAGCAGGCTCAACAAGCTCAGCAAGCAGCTCAGCAAGGCCAACCAAGCCAACAAACCCGTCCTATGAGTCAAGGCCAACAACCGGAATCTCAGACACAAGGCGGGGGAGAGAATGGCGCACAAAACCCACCTGGTGCCGGACAGCAGCAACCTCGGCCACAACCAAAGATATCTCCCAAGCTTCTAGAGCATGCCACCAACTTCCCCTATGTCCTTCCTCCGAACTTGACCAGCGGCACACCTGAGGCCACGAAATGGATTCAAGACGCCAAGTCGAAGTATTTGAAGGCCTTGGTTGCTATGGAGGGTGCGTCCAATCGAGTCCAAACAATAGACAACATCAAGAAGCAGAGAGATGCCGAGGGAAAGATCTTGAGTCCGGAGGAGGAGAAGGACTTCAAGGAGAAAAGAGAGTCTGCCCAAGAGACATACAATAACGCGAAGAATTTCGTAGATGCTTTCCGAAATTCTCAGAATCAACAACGTAATGCTGCTAATGCTGCATTACAAAGCCATGGAATAAGCGCAAATGCTGCCCAAGTCACCGGTAATGCTGGACAAGCCCCAACTAGACCTCAAATGAGTGTTCAACAAGCCCAGAACCCAGCAGCTGTGCAGAATACTCAGACTGTTAATGCTGCAATCGAGGCTGCAAAGAACCAGCAGATGGGTGGAATTCGACCTCCTATGCCGCAGAACGCTTCGATGTCCCAACCGCCGCAGACACCTGGTCAAAATGCTCCTTCCCAGTCTTCTTTACCGCAGCAACAGCAAGCGCAAACTCAAATCAAGACTGAGCAGGCAGTCCCACCTCAAATCAACACTGCGATCACACAGATGCAAGCAAATCAAAATCGGTCTATGCAGAACTCTCCGCAGTCAGCAGTACCAAGATCAGCTGGAATTCCTCAATCTGCGACTTCACAGCAACCGCAGGCGCTATCTCATTCCGACGCTCTTCATCAAGCCGCTAGGAGTTATTCGAATCCCGTTCCGACAACGACCGTCATGGGGCAAGGCCACACTCATCCTCCTCAAGCGGTTCCACGTGAACAAAACGTGATGACGAACAAAATGCCGATTCCGAAGCACCTCCCAGATCGCGCAACCGCACAACCAACACCAGTACAAATGCAAATGGCGCGACCAACATATTCCGGAGGTCCATCGAACACTGGCAACGGTGTTATCAGTCAACCTGTCCTTACGAAGACTCCGCAATTCACGATGGAGGGAGAAGGAGATCGCGTCCTCTCGAAGAAGAAGCTTGATGAGCTTGTCCGTCAAGTCACTGGAGGTGGTCAGGGTCTCGAGAATGGAGAGTGTCTTGCTCCTGACGTTGAAGAGGTATCTGTCTTTTTCCCTAACCATTTCATTCGTTGCGGTTATGCTTTATGACACATCCATTTGTTGTTGTGCGCTCTCGCAACCGGCCTCGCAAGAGCTCTTGCCATTGTACTTCAAATACACTCTTCATCTCAATCTCCATCAAGGGCTCGCGCAGATAGCTGGGTCAAATGGAGGATCTATAGGCAATTTGCTTTGCGATCTACTTTCAACTTTGCTTGTTTACTATCCACAAATTTTGCCACAGAGCTCGAGAACAACGCTAACATGTACTAGTCTATCATGAACATGGCGGACAGTTTCATTGATCAGGTCCTTCAATCGGCATGCAAGAACGCTAAGGAGCGCGGCTCGAAGTCATTGGATGTTCGCGATATCCAGCTCACTCTTGAGCGTGGTTACAACATCCGAATCCCCGGCTACTCCAGCGATGAAGTCCGTACCGTCCGAAAGATTCAACCTACCCCCAACTGGATCAACAAGATGAGTGCGGTCACGGCTGCGAAGGTAACCGGTGGCAAGAATGCTGATTGATTGTATGTCTTCTCGAATCCCTGAATCTGCTTGGCTAACAATATTTGCAGCTCCTCATAATGTGTCTTAGCATACGACCCGAGGCGTTGTGGGGAATTCTCCTGGCGTTGGTTGATATGGATGGAAGGGCACATGGCATAAGATCTGGAGTTCGTATGGTATTCGTTGCGTTGCTTTCTTGTCATACTGCATAGCGGAGTCATCATGGAGGAATGGAATCAAGGGTGTTTTTCAATTGCTATGGCACAGTTTGAGCTACACCTCGGGTACATGACACGCGTTGTTCTAGCTCATAGCAATGGATTTCCATGGATTTGTACACTGAAGTTGAAGTGACACTCGGACCTCCACGTGATGCTGAAAGTTCAGCCTGATATCGGTCTTATGAGTATTGGGCCCAGTCTTTTCTTGTCCGTCTGTCTCACCGCTCATCATGATCCTTGGCTTCTCCAGTCAATCAGCGAAGATCGTGAACAAGTGCCGGGCTGCGATCACATGATCTAGGCAGTCCTTGCCGTGTTCGCTCCGACGACCATAAGGCTATATATTCCACAGCAAGAGCGTAAACCTTCACAGCAATCTCTGTATTGTATGAAGCAAGTACCCTGAATTAGAAGCTGGATCTGAAGCACTTTTATTGCCATTCAGCCGCTTCATAATCTGCCAAAAGTTGCAAAATCAACTCTCCTCTCGGCTTCCACTCTTTTGTCTCCCATCTCTTCCTTCTTTACCTCCCCCAGTTTTATAATGGCTTCTCCAAAAGTCAACGTACTAGTCACAGGTGCAAACGGCTATATTGGAAACGCAGTCGCCCACGCCTTCGTCCGCGCAGGCTACAGAACCTACGGCCTCGTCCGAGACCCCAACATCTGCTCCTGCCTCGCCTCCTCAGAAATCGTCCCCCTCCTCGGCTCCTCCAGCGATACCTCTTTCTTGCCCTCTCTCAAAGCTCAAGGAATCGTCTTCGGTATCATCGTGTCAACAACCTCTCCTGATGCAGCTTCAGACTACGTCCCACACTACAACGACACCATCTCCCTCTTCCGGACCCTGGCTACTGCTTCCAACGCTGCTAGAATCAGACCACTAGTCCTCTTCACTTCAGGCTGTAAAGACTACGGCGCAGGCCCCCTCGCCAACACCCCGGGTCTGGAACCACAGACTGAACTCTCCCCCTTGAATCCGCAGCCGAGTCTTGTGGATCGCGCCAATTGCTCCATCAAGACATTTGAGAATAACGATCTCTTTGATACGGTGGTGACGAGGCCGACGCATGTGTACGGGTACATGTCCTCGCTGTACGCGTTCTTCTTCCAGTTCGCGGAGGCGGCGAAGAAGGTGGGTGAGTGGGTTGTGGAGGAGGATGGGATGACGATTTTGCATGCGTTGCATGTGGATGATTGTGCGGATGCTTATGTGGCGCTTGCGGAATGTGAGAGGGGGGTTGTGGCGGGACAGTGTTATAATATCTCGTCCAGGAGGTTCGAGACTTTGGATGAGATCTTGAATGCGTTGGTGAAGGAATATGGGATCGAGGGTGGTGTGAGGTATGTGAAGAGGGAGGGGCCGCCGGGGCCGAAGGCCAAGTTGTTGGGGTTCAGTCAGTGGGTTGGGAGTGAGAAGTTGAGGCGGGATACGGGGTGGACGGATAAGAGGTTGTTGTTCTCTGAGGGGGTGAAGCAGTATCGGGTTGCGTACGAGGCGGCGGTTGAGAGAGGCGATGAGAGGTTGGCGAAGTTGATGAAGAAGGTTGCGGGAAGACATCCTGGTCAGAAATAGCTGTGTGGTTCGCATAAAAGATCTGTTCAGTGGAAGTTCTCCTCCTCATGACTTTTGTTACAAAACTGCAGATTAGTTATATAGTCAAGAACGGGACAAGAATGTGGTGATTTCTGAAAAACAATACTATCAAAGTTTGGTCGGGGACGTCTCGAGTCTATGTTGTCGGATCTTTTTCGATTCCTCATATTCATGTCAGAGTGGCCTACCTGAATCCACGCCATTCTATTCAATTTGGTTCCCTAAAGTCCATGAAAACCAAACCGGGACAAGTCATGTGCCTCGCCTGTTAGACCAGGGGTCGGCGTTGGATGCAACAATGGAACCAACAATGGAACCCATGGCAACGCTAACATGTAACCACGACTTAAAGAACGTCCCCCTCGCACATACAGAACCCATCTACAACCATCATGCAGCCTTTTGACGCCGAAAGAACGGTAGAACTCTTCTTCAAGCTCTACGCAGTCCTCGTAAACCTAGCTTACATCCCCTTCGAAACCATTTCATTCCCACCACACGAGCTTCATCCCAATGACCTCGCTCGCTGGGGCTCAAACATGGACCCGGTGGCTTTGGATCTCGTCAAGAAGCTGCCGTATCTGAAGACAGCCCCCTTCTTTCAAGCAGGGTTTACGATTGCGCCTGGGACGATCAGTAAGGACTTCAGTAAGGACTTGAGTAAGGACTTAAGCTATGCGCAGCATCCGCTGGATTGGTACGAAGGAGACCATGAATATGTAGAGAGGTGGAGTTTGTGTTTGACCAACGGGTTTGACGAGTGGGCTTCTGGGTGGCTGATTTTGGATACGAGGAAAGGTTCGTTGGTGATGTGATTATTGTCATCTTTCGATCTTACTCGTTGTCTGTCTTGCTCTGACTCCTTCCTAGGTACCATCACAAAAGTAGACTGGGATAACGAAAATGGCAAACCAGACGGCACTCCTGATAATTACTATAACTACCAGGAAGCGGCACCTATTGAAGATGTGCTCGAACCATGGATCAAGCGCTTTGTCGACTTGGAATGGATCCCTTGGAACGGGCCTGGTTCTTGGAACGGCGAAATTTTGAGGTCTGATTTGACTGAGGAAGACAATCTAACTCATGTAAGATGGTCAAGTTGCTGTTCTATAGTCTTGTCTGTGGCTGAGATGTTGAGACGATGCTGATATCATGATTATTTAGTATCGCGCTATGAAAGAGATGTACCAAAGCCATGGGTGGCCGCAAGCTTCCCAATCGTATGTAATCAACACTAGTAGCGTCGGTACATAGAGCCGTAACTATGCCTTTGACTGAGGTACGAAGTTAAAGGTTCCTCCGAGGGTGTTATTTTTCTCTACCTTACAGGGGTCTGATTATAATTTAATCGCAAGTCACGTTTTTCAAAAAAAAGGCACGTTCTTTTGTGTCTTTGCAATACAATTTAAACTATAATTAAACTCTCACGATAGAGTCAAGTTCTCTCTCTGAAGTCAATCTCTCTTGAAATTTTCAGACTCTGCGGTGGGGTGTAGAAAGAAGGGGTAGTGGGGGGTGAAGGGAGATCAATACTAAGTCTTGCTATAGCTTTGAAGTCTTTCATCTCTTTGTCAAAGGCGTGCATTGGGCGAAGCTCGATCGCCTCTTATATTTATAAGA
Source organism: Mollisia scopiformis (assembly GCF_001500285.1). NCBI lineage: Eukaryota > Fungi > Ascomycota > Leotiomycetes > Helotiales > Mollisiaceae > Mollisia > Mollisia scopiformis. Next base: position 693,234 of record NW_017263596.1, read on the forward strand.
GGTCTTTCTGTTGCCTATTCCACTCCAGAACCTTGGAAGCCACCCTGGAAGCCGCGGAGTAAGCACGTGATCGTCTAGTGACAACCCCGCAACACCGGAGTAACTAGTGAATACGATCCCTACACATACGTACACTTTACCCTGCTGCCTTCTTAGTGACGAGGCTCTTCAAATTTCGATATATATATATATGAGGTCTGTCGAACCTTAACACTCTCGAACCGAAAGTCGCAGAGTTCAAATTGAAAGCAGCGGAAGCTAAGGTTCGAAAATGGTGATCAAGAGGAGTGAGTCGAATGTTATGGTCTCCGACGGCCCACTGGACAAGAAATTTGAAAATCTTGTCGAGGAGACATTGGAGCTTTGGCACGTTCCCGGCATTTCATTAGCTGTTGTTGATGGAGAAAAGACTTTTGCCAAGGTGATTCCCTTGCCCTTTGTATAAGACTCAATTTATGCTCATTTCTATTCGATTAGGGTTATGGAATTGCAGCTTTGCCAGCAGTTCCTATGTCACCATCTACGCTGTTCTTTGCGGGCAGCACCACCAAAGCATTTACTGCCGCCGTGATGGCAACTCTAGTAGAGGACAACGAAAAGTACCCACAAGTCCAATGGGACACGCCCATACACCAGCTGATCGGGGACGACTTTGGTCTAGAAAACGAGTACGCCACAACACACATCACAATTGAGGATGCACTATCCCATCGAAGTGGCTTACCACGACACGACCAAGCATACGGGGCCACCTCCTCAGGAAAAAGGGCCACCGTGAAAGAAATGATCCACAGCATGCGTCACCTACCACTGACCGCCGAGCCAAGAACCAAATACCAATACTGCAACCTGATGTTCCTCGTCGCAGCGCACATCATCGAAACGCTTACCGGTTCCAAAATTGGTGATCTGATGAAAGACCGTATTTGGACGCCCCTTGACATGACATCTACGTTTTCCGACCTTCAAGACGCTATGAATGGGAAAGACGATCTGGCAAAAGGGTACTTTTATTCCGACTCCGACGCCTCGTATCACGAGGTAGAATGGATGGAACTAGACCAATGCGCGGGTGCAGGAAATATAATCAGCAACGTCCTCGACTACACCAAGTGGGCGAGAGCAACCATCTCCAAAACCACGCCATTCTCCTCCGCTAGCTTGGAGCAGTTACTACGTGCACGCTCAATCATGGGGTCTGAAGAACCGTATACGGGATCAAATATGTATGCTCTGGGCTGGCGAACGGGTGTGTATCACGGACAGCAATTCTTCGAGCATACGGGTGGCATGAACGCTTTTGGAGCGGAGTTGATCTTGTTCCCGGATATCGAGTTCGCGATTGTTGCGTTTGCGAATACCGCTGGGACGTCGAATTTCGTGGAGCAGGTACTGGCTTTTCACCTTGTGGATGAGAAATTGGGTATCCCTATGACAGAAAGGTTTGGTTGGAACAAAAAGTGAGTTTCGATTCTTTTTTGAGTTCTTCCTCATCATTTTCTGTCAAATTTCTGCAACATATTCAAGGTCAATGGGCCTTGAGAGAGTGGCTTGGCTTGACCTAGCTCTCGACTTGCTCTAGTTGACTTTTTCTAGAAACCAAGCAATCATCACCCGCGGCCAACACAACTCCTCCCACGCGAAATCTATCTTGTACCCAGAACTCCCCTCCCCCACCCTTCCACCAACACTCCCCCTTCCCTCATACACAGGCACGTACTACCATCCAGGCTACCAAAATCTAACCATCTATTTCGACGACTCAACGAAGACTCTGCACGCCGACCGCAGCAAGAGCACGTGGCCTGAATACTTCACCTTCGAGCATGTCAGTGGCGAGTTCTTCATCATCGTGACCAAGGCGGTGGGGGATTATCATGCACTGTTTCCGCAGGTGTATCCGGCAGAGTTTCGGATTCGTGCTGATGGAAGGGTAAGGCAGGTGGGGATCAGGTGGGAGGAGACGATGGGGGAGGAGAAGATTTGGTTGGATAGAGTGGAGGATAAGTGAAGGTTGGAGTGGGAAGGGTTAATTTGAGAGAGTTGAACAAATGAAGTATTACATTGACAAAGTCGATGTAAGTGAGCATGCAATATGATTTAGTGTACCTAGCAAACTCTAGTGATGTCGTTAATCACAAGAAGGAAGAAAAGGATGATGTTTGCGTAATGTACATGACTAGAATACAGATACACTAACGAATGTTATTGGGGTGCTACATTTCAGTCAAACTGCTAAGTTCTCCTGGGTAGACCATGCCACTCTTGTATGATTTCCACCAACGGTTCTGGGATAACTTGTCATGAACTCGGGATACGTAAGAGGTCTTGCTCTCGGATCGTAATCAAGGCTTGGTCCAGGAAGAGAGGGGTTCCGCTTGAACGGTGCTTACGGTACGGCTACCAATGGATCCCAGAAGAAAGTCGTACCACGAAAGAGCCTGTAGATCTTGGGATGAATATTTCAAGTCTCGGAGGCAGGGACAATGGTGCTAGTGCAGCAAAGCAAACTGCAAAACATGAAAGAATCGGATATCATAGCGCAGAAGATGCAGCACTAGAGACGGGTGTACGGCTGTGATTTAATACCAAAGCTTGGAAACGCACTTTCGGCAAGCAGAATGACAACTTGTCAGTAGAATGGCGATGCGCGGGAATGACAGCAGAAGCTGTTAGACGCGCAATTGCCATCCGGAAGGACAGAGCAGTTCTTGGAAACAATTCTGAAGATGAAGCTACCTGCACACCAAGAATTGCAAATGCAGACTTCTTCACTCAAGAGACGCTCCTAAGCGACCATTTGAATGTCTCGGCCAGGCTCGAATGATTGATGGAAGCACTCCACCCTCAAGCTCGCAATAGTTACCAGAGCTGCGTGTGAGACCAAAAACATCCGGAATCTGCTTGACGTCTGGATAGAACTCGGTCCATAGCAGAATACGAGATGTGGTTGGATGGGATCGTTTGCTCCGGAGATGTCCGCCCAACTTTGACATTTGATAGTATGATGTCTGAATGCATCTTCTCCAGCAGTTGTTGGTCTGATAAATCTCGCTGGTCGATCGACCTTCTTTGTACTGGTTATCCAAGATACCGCCGCAGTCGTATCGTTGCCAGCTGCAACCTTCTTGACTCAAGCTTGCTCGGCGTTTGTTGAAACATTGATCAGGAAGACTTCTCAGGGTCACTTCTCAGGATGACTTCTCGGGATCACTTCTCAGGATGATTTTTTCAGGATGACATTTCCTTGATTCGACTTGTATTTTCGTGATTGATAAGGATATTGAGTTTACTTCTCCTGTTTTTCAAGATTACAAACTTCATAAAAATTCACATAAAGTGGCTCGACATAGAATTACACTTTCTTTAAGCATGAAATGTTGATGTGTAGAATTTTAAGGCTGCTGATGACCCACTCACCAGGCCGCCGCTCGTGCGTACGCTGCTTTTGCGCTTGCGGTTTCTGTCGCTAGCCGAAGTAGCCTCAAGCTTCAAGTTGTTGTAATCAGAGAAGCACAGCTCAGACTACAACAACCACATCACCACTTTCAACCCCAACGAAACCTGCGAACGTCGAGATTGACGTCTTCAGCACCTCTGCATATCTCCGTTATCTCAGCCATCTCCTTGACACGAGTCACGATCACCTTCGACGCGCTTCTTTCCATTCCCAGAGTACGTCACGGAAGGGCGCCTTCAGGACGCTGACAAGACGATATGCCCAGCAAGACACCCCATACAAATGGTGACAAACCTGTCGAGAATGGTGTCAATGGTACAAAGGACGTCGAGATGAAAGATGATGCGCCAGCTCCGTTGAAGGGTGGGAAAGGCAAGAAGGTCAAAGAAGGAGATGAAGAGATGACTGTTGTTGTTCCACCTTCAAAAGGGTCAAAGCTATCAGCTCCACCCCCTAAAGATACCGATGGTGATGTAGTGATGGATGGACCAGAGGAGATCAACGGAGACGATGCAGGAGCTGTTCAGATCGACCCGGTGGCCAAAGCTGTAGCAGGTCCGTAGACAGCTCATTCCTTAAGTGTTAGCAGAAACTGACCGTAATTTTCATTGCAGATATCAAGAGCAACTTCCCGCTACTAGAGAGAGCGGTTACACTGTTCGATGCAAGATTTTCTCTTCGAGCTCTTCGATCTATCTCCTCCATCCGCAAACGCCTTACACCCGATATCCTAGCGCAAGTCATTGCCGAAACTTACCCATCAACAAGTCCTGCTGCTAAATCATTACTTCTCGCGATCGATAGAGATTATGTCTCATTCACCAAGCCGGCGGCAACCGAGATGGAGATCGATGGAGAATCTAAAGGCAAACTAGCAAAGAAGGAACAGAAGGAGATCATTCCCGAAGTCGACATCTTTCTTGGCATCCTGATTCAAATTTACTTCCTTGACAACAAGATCAACAAAATGGGCGCTTATTTCTCTGCACAGCTCACTGAGGAAATACACTCGTTGAACCGTCGAACTCTGGATTCTCTTTCTGCTCGCGTGTACTTCTACTGGTCATTATTCTGCGAACAAATCGCTCCTCTACCACCATCTCCTTCCTCACCTGTTGTAGCTATCCGACCTGATCTTCTGGCTGCCTTACGAACTGCTGTCTTACGCAAGGATATCGACACGCAATCTACCGTAATCGTTCTTCTGCTCCGCAACTACCTCTCAACATCGCATATTGCACAAGCCGATCTTCTGGTATCACATACAAAATTCCCGGAAAATGCGTCAAACAACCAGGTTGCACGATACTTGTACTACCTTGGTCGCATTCGCGCCATTCAGTTGCGGTACACCGAGGCTCACGAACATCTCACAGCTGCGACAAGAAAGGCACCTTCAAGTCCAAGCGCGGCGGGCTTTACACAAACAGCTACCAAGCTTTTGCTTGTGGTTGAGCTTTTGATGGGAGATATTCCTGAAAGAGCTACTTTCCGCCTTGCTAGCCTGGAGCGTGCCCTTCAACCCTATCTACTTCTTGTACAGGCAGTCAGAGTAGGTATGTTGGGAGAGTTCGAGAATGCAATCAAGCAGCACGGCGAGACCTTCCGACGGGATGGAACTTACACCCTAATCCTGCGTCTGCGACAAAACGTCATCAAGACCGGCATTCGAATGATGTCCTTGTCCTACTCGAGAATCTCTCTCCGGGACATCTGCATACGCTTGAAGCTGGAGAGCGAGGAGTCCGCGGAATACATCGTTGCGAAGGCTATTCGAGATGGTGTCATAGAGGCTTCGTTGGACCGAGAACGAGGCTTCATGAAGAGCAAGGAGGTGGGAGATGTTTATGCGACTAGAGAGCCGGGAGAGGCCTTCCATGACCGTATTCGTGCTTGCCTTTCTCTGCACGATGAGAGCGTCAAGGTATGTTCTGTACGACAGTCAAAAAATTTGCATGTGCTAATTTGTTTCAGGCTATGCGATTCCCCATGAATCAACACCGATTAGAGCTAAAGAACGCACAAGAAGCACGAGAGCGCGAGCGAGAAATGGCCAAGGAGATTCAAGACGGCGACTTGGATGAGGATGACCTCGGAGGCGAGTTCGAGGGCATGTAAGATGGATCGACTTCGACGCGTAGGAGGGGAAACCTGTACACAAGGGAGGGAAGGCATATTCTGGGGGATGGGTTTGGTGGCACTTCATCAACATTGTGTTGCTACTTATCTACCAGAAAGGTTGATCTCTATGGGTGCTGGGTGATAGACATGCATTGGTGAAGGAGGAGGCAGCAGTCTTGAACTCGGGATAGAGATGTGCTATATTAGTTTCTTGCGCGTGCGTGCGTACGTTCTGCGTCTACCGGCGATGCGGTGGATGAGAAGCAGAACTGATGATGCATGAAATTGCATGCGCGTAGTAATTGATAGATGTTTCTTTGATTTTTTGCTTCTGCTGTGCATTGATTGTTTTGATGTTCTCGGCATGTGACAGTAAGTCTACCTGATTTTTTCGTTGCGTGTCTACGAAAATGAAGTGGAGAGTGAAAAAAAAAGGGGTTTACCGCTTCTGAAGTTTTGAAGAACAAGTTATTCACTTGTTTCTGAAAATTTTCGTTGCGTGTCTACAAGGAGTGAAATGTGAAAAGAATCTCTATGTATATTTTTTCTTTTGAAAAGGTATTTATTATCTCTGATCTTTCGTTGCGTATCTACGAAATAAGGGGTAAATGCACTTTGTAGGTTTTGATCTTTTCGCTGCGTATCTACGAGATGAGGGGTAAAGCACTTGATTAATTTTGATATTTCTTGTCGTGTATCTACAAACGAGTGACGGGTGAAAATGTGCTTTATAGTGTCCGAAAATGTCCTCACTGCTTTACATTTCTTTCGTTGCGTGTCTACGTTAAGTGAATTGTGAAAAAAAAGTTTTACAAGATCCAAAAAAAGCCGCTATTATTTGTAGTCTTTTCGTTGCGTATCTACGAGATGAGGGGTAAAGCACTTGACTGTATTTGGTTAGGGAGGGGTTTTTTCTTTCCAATGTATATTTACAGATTAGGTGAATGGTGGAAAAAGGCTTTGTACTTTTTCCATCTTTCACTGCTTTTGATTATTTTCTCGTTGCGTATCTACGATCAGGTGAGGCATAAAAAGTTCTCCATAGCTTCTGAAGAAGTCCTCACTGCCTCTGATGTTCTCGTTGCGTATCTACGGAATGAAGTGAAGAGTGCTTTATTGTTTCTGACCTTCACTAGACTTGGGAGCAGTTCATGACATATATGATACGCCCACACCTTGTGCATGGCAGTCTGATTGTCCTACGTGGCACAAAAGATGTAGGCCAGTTTAAGATGGGATTCTTCTAGGCTATGTGAGCATGACTGTACACAGGGCAAATTTCCATTCCGAAATTCTTTTTCCTTCAAAGAACGGATGGCTAAGCATAGCTCGTGGAATGTGGCTTGTCTTGAGAAGAGAGCAAACTTTGTGAAAGACTTTTTGAACCCAAATCTCTCTAAATGTTTCGTTTCCGTGCTAAACTCATTAGTTTCGCTATTTGTCTTATCTCAAAGTTTGTGAAATTTCGATGGGCGTTCGAGGGCTTGATGTCTTGGTGTGCTTCTAGATGTCTCATTTCCCACGTTGGCTTTGCCGAGAGGTATGCATGTAGATATTGTGTTAGGTACCAAGATCCTTTCTGAAAGAGAAAGAGACGGCGTGGCAAACATCTGTTCGCTGGTGAAGACTTTCCTAGTGTAGATGTCGTCTACAGTGCTGTTGTAGACCTTGATTGCTTCATTACACTAACAGATTTTGTGTTGATATTTGAACAACGTAGCGAGATCACTTACTGTACTTTAGTGATTTGATCCTGCACGGAAAGCACTGTTGCTGATACCTGGTCATCAGGATTTTATCATGTCCTTTGATAGAGTGACATAAAGACAACAAGAGCTTCGCACCCCAGAAATTTTTATCTGTTCACGACCTTTGAGTCTTTGAAGTTCTACGGAAAGCTTACACATCTGAGATTATTCCAGTTTTACAATCTCAGAAGTTCTGTATAAGAGTAGAATTGCAATGCTTGGCCGGACACTTCCTGTGAGATAGCATGGCCACCAGGCCATTGTCCATTGTTCGCATGGAACTTTCCACGTCTAGATATTCTCTCTCATCCATCTCAGACATAGCTTCCCAGGTCTATTCATATATGCTCATGACATAAGTAGGATCCTAAATTCCTTCTGTGACTTTCAATGTTGAACATAAAAAGTTCTGTCACGAGTTGGGACATTCGTTGTCAGAAAGAAGACTGGCACCGCTAAGCTTAGTTAGGTCTAGTATGGCACATCCTAAGTTTAGTGAAATATCGGCGGCTTTGAGCCCGAGGTCCGTCCGTCACACCGCTATTGCTTTTTTTGCCATGGCTTCACAGGCTGGAAGGTTCAAGACGAAGAGGGAGAAGAAACGCAACCCAGAGTACGTCAGACCAGAGAACAAGGAACCACCTCGCATACCAGAACGCGTCTCGCAACGACTGCGAGCAATCGTCGACCAGATTACGGACTCTATCGCGGCAGCAATCCTTGACGATATGGCGTCCGTACAATCTCAGCGCAAGAAGAAGGGTCGCCTTAACAGTACTTACAAGTCGTTGGGCGGCCCCAGCAACCCATCCCCTACCCCAGAAGTTGAGAAGAAGGCCGAGAAAGAAGATCGAACACTGTCTCGCAACATTGACGAGGTAGTCTTCGCTGACCACTCCTTCAAGACATGGTATCCCTCATGGTATCCCAAAGAGATCCTCGGAGAGAAGGCATTGGCATTGGCAGAGGAAGGAAAGGGCACAGGTATTGTGGTGAAGACCCTCTACATCTGCAGAAAGTGCTTCAAGTACTCGATGGATGGAGTTGAGTGGAAGACACACCAAGACCTCTGCGAGAAGAACAATGATCCGCCGGGACAAGAGATCTACGTGAAGAACAGAGGCAAGGGAGAGGAAGCTGGCGAGGGACGATGGACTGTATGGGAAGTTGATGGTGCAGTTGACAAGGTAAAGTTTCTGATCTATTCTCTACGAGTCAATGCTAATGTGACGCGTCCAGCTCTTCTGCCAGAACCTCTCTCTCTTCGCGAAGCTCTTCCTTGACAATAAGTCTGTCTTCTTCGATGTTGAAGCCTTTAAGTACTTCCTATACGTCCACACCAATCTCGAAAGCGGCGACAAGCAAATCATTGGCTTCTTCTCCAAGGAAAAGATGTCCTGGGACAACAACAACCTGGCCTGTATCCTCATCTTCCCTCCATGGCAAAAGAAGGGTCTCGGTTCAAACCTCATCGGTATCTCCTACTCTATTGCTCGACGAGAACGCATCATGGGCGGACCAGAGAAGCCAATCAGTGACTTGGGCAGAAAAAGCTACAAGCGTTACTGGGGTGCTGTGATCGGAAGATGGTTGTTGAACAACTTCGAGGAAGAGAACAAGAATTACAGCAAGAAGAAGGGCATGCCGACCATCAATGTATCTATCATCTCGAAAGAGACGTGGATTCATGCGGACGACGTGCAGTACATGTTGAGGGAGATGAATTTCGTCAAGTTGATTGGGAAGGGTCCAGCCTGCGAAATGGATATAAATGGAGTCGAGGAGTGGCTTGCGAAAAACAAGGTCTCTATTGCTCAAGTGGTTGATGAGGATGGATTCTTGCCTGGATATGCAGAGAAGAAGACCAGTGAAGAGCGAGAGCCGAATTGATAGGGGGATCATTGAGGATAGTGCATCACGGGAGTTATTGTGGGCTGGGATAGCACACTGATTTCAGGATGTGAAGATCTGGGCCGCTTCCATGGCTATATGGAGTTATGCGTTTGTCTAAGATACCCAATGAATTCGCGTTCCTTTTCTCATGAGATAATCACTGAAATCCAACAGCTCACGGCCTGATTCCAGGTCGCCCGTGGTCCAGAAGTATCCCACTCCACGTGATCCTTCTTAATTCTTACTCGCCAGCACACGTTTATTGACTCCTGAGCACCTCATCTATGATCCGACTATGTGCAAAATCGTACTCAAGAGTGGTCTTCCCAGACGTCGTGATGTGACCGTCTTCGGAGCCAATCCGCTGGAGCTCGGCATTCCTCCTGCTCGGTAACATGATATCACGCCACTAACGATTGATATATATAATTTAATCAAGCCACAATGAATATGATCTCAAAAGCATACAGTTTGTCTCAACAGCAAATGCAGATATGATTCGAAGTACGATACGAGCAAGACCTTTAGTGAACGGGGTGTCGAAAGTCGCGAGGAAGAGGTTTAGTACGCAAGATTGGGAGGGCTTGCATGGTTACACGGGAGATACGAAGGTCAGTACTTCCCTTTGGGATATCTTGGATGAATGGATCTGATATTTGTATACGAAGCTTCCTTTCACAAGTTGGCAGCCAGCATCTGAGGCACAAGCTTCAAGTCAACGGAATTCAACCCAGATAACACAGCAACCTAAGCCAGAAGCGAAAAAAGCTAAGACAGGCAAAAGTGCAATGGAAGCAAAGGATGAAGAGTTGAGGTTGAAATTGGAAGGTATCTCGGGTGATGGTGGCGTAGCTGGATTGGAGCTTGAGAATGGTAAAGCTGTCGGTTTGAAGAGAGGAGTTAAAGAGAACATGTTTCGGGTTATATGACGAAGAGAATGATCAATTGGATAGGAGCTGTGAGACGGACACTGGACTTGGGAAGAGGATTTTAGTAGGCTTCAATTGGATCTCGGGAATTGGAAAGCAGGACGGTCACGTGCCTTGGTGTTAGTCCTCGACGCGCTTCTCGAGTCGATGACGTCGTCTAAAGATGGACGCGTCCAAACTCAATCTTAACTTCGAACTTCACTTCCATCCTTCATTCGACTTTCCACTTCAATAATATCAATTGATTTCAAGTGAACGACTTACAGCTTCTTACTATCTTCAGTTACTTACTCCACTTCTTCTCAGTCACCACTTCATCTCGAGGAGTCCTGGAATCAAGAGCAGATTGTAAGTGCTTCCCTTCTCTTCCATGTCAATTGATTTCTCAGCACCCCTATATTCACTTTGAAATCTTTCCTCAATTGTGATACATGTTGATGTATACGAAAGTCCCAAACATCCTAGCATATTCAGTTACCACCCCTCTGTCTTCACACTTCATAAATTAGTACAGTCTTCTTACTGATAACACAAAGTCTCAAACTCTTCATCATGGCACGAACTCGATCCTCTCGAGACTCGGCAAAGTCTACCCCTCAATCTGCAACCAAGGCTGGAAGCAAGCGCTCCGCGGGACCTTCAGCATCTCCACCTCGAAAGCGAGGTCGTCCCTCTAAGAAGGAGCAGAAGACCATTGAGGAGACTATGGACATCGCCGACGACCAAATCGAAGACGACAAGGACGTTGCAGAGCAGATCAATGATGATGCCACAACCGAGAGGAAGTCTGAAAGTAAGGAGATCATGAATGGTCACCATCAAGAACACAACGGAAATGACGATGCTACGAAGAACGAGTCAAAGACCGCGAATGGGCTCAACGATGGAGAGAAGAACGCTTTTGACGAGATTAAAGGTGATGCCAATGAGGTCAAGGAGGCTGCCAAGGAAGAGCAAGACAAGAAGACCGAGGACATCGCTCAACATAATGAGTCTGTCATCACAGATGAGAAGCGTGAAGCTGCGATTCCCTCCTCTATCTTAGAGAAAGGCGTCGTATACTTCTTCTTCCGCGGCCGAGTCGGCGTCGAGGATCCTCAAGGTATTGAAGACGTCGCTCGCAGCTATCTCGTTCTACGTCCTCTACCGCTCGGTGCCAAGATCGGCGAAGGTCCCTTAGAGGATTCTGGAAATGCCAGATTGTTGGCACTGCCAAAGAAGATGTTGCCGAAGAACAAGCAGGATCGGTTCTTGATGTTTGTTGAGAAGACGAATCAATTCATCAAGGATTTGAGAGAGCAGTTCGCTGGCAATGAGTACGCTACGAAGACCAGCGGCACCAGCAATACACCTGCTGCTACGCCGTTCGCTGAGGGTATCTATGCTATCACCAGCACTGGCCGAGAGTCGCATTTGGCGTATCATATTACTGTCCCAGAGAAAATTGGTGAGGTTCAGAAGGAACTTGGTATCAATCTAAAGGGTAGCTATGGTGAGTGTCCGCATAACAAAGCTCGCTTGCTACTTGGTGCTGACCACATACATAGTCGTCTCGGCAAAGAACCCCAACGCTCCAGGTCCTGCCAATGCTACGCTCAGCAACCCAGCCCAGTACCCTGAGAGCATCCAAAAGAAGTTCCGCAATCTTCGCTGGATGCCACTTGAGCCTGAACTCCTCAACTACGAGAATACTCAATTCCTCGTTATCGGTGAAGGCATGGGAGATACGGGACGTGCTACCGAAGAGATGAGTAAGGATAAAAAGGATGACGAGAAGGAGACGCCATCCGAGGAGCTGGAGAAATTGGAGGAGGAAGATCATGACCGCGTTGAGGGGTTGAAGGAGGATGATCCTGTCTTTGCGGACTTGGGATTGAGCTCCAAGGAGTATCATAAGTTGCAGACGACTTGGTAGATTGCCTTGAGTTGCGACGTTAATCCGGGATGGTGGTTGGAGACATAAAATAAGGCTATTTACATATGGGTAATGGGAGTCATCGCTGGCGTTGGACTTCCAAAAATGGTGGTTTGCAATTCATAGGGATGCATATGCTGGGTTCAGATAGGAAATGGCGCTACATAAAACTTGCAATATGAAGAAAAATTGAACTCAAACAAAATAAAGGAGTATGCATATGCCAAGAGTGATTAGGAAGTAGAGCTGTTTTTCGCTTCATCGCCAGCCTGAAATCTACATTCATGGGAGCTCTCAGAGACACTTGGCTCAGAACTTGAAAATTTGTGTTGACCTGAATTTTTAATTGGCTTTAACTCGAGACGCACTTTCTAGTCACTTCCAAACCGAATGTTGTTCCACACCCAGTTGCCCTATTCTAAACTTGCTCACCTAGAAGTGTTGTTTCGTTCACGGCACTTATTGTGACTTTCGACCTGCTTCGCGTGCAGGGCGCTTGTAGGATCGGCAAAAGCTCTCTGCTCTTCTTTCTTCTGTTTGCGCTGTTCATAGCTTCTCTATCTACTGTCGGTGGATTCTTCTAACATGGTACGTATCTGCAAGAGGCTAAGGCTGTGAGAACAAGCTGGGTGAAGACGTTTAAGACGTGCTTTCAAATAAAGCGTCACGACCTGTTTCCGAATCAGCATTGTTTCATGGAATAAAAGCCCAAAAAAAAAGCTCTTATTGAAATACTACCAACAGCACACTCCTCCTCCCGACCGCTTAACGAGCATGTAGATGTACAGCGACTTGGAGGATAGCATTCAAATGGTAACTGTAAGGAGGTGTAGCAAATATAACTCTGCTTAGTTCAATACTTTTTTGGAAAGGACATAAATTAATCCCTCGAATATCCACGTCTTCAAACACCAATGTCTTACTTGTATTTCGAATCAAATCACTATAGCTGGAGTCTAACTTCAAACGCTTCAAGGCTCTTTCATTAATTCAAACCTTCAAAGCTTCTTGATGCCCGTCTTCCCAGAATAGAAAATCCCCCTGCAAATTCAATCCCGAGTACCATGTTTCAATTGCAACTATACAACATCCGGATTTGATTCAACACAGCATTTCCTTTCAAATGTGCTTCACTGCTCGAGTATCTGCCAGCAAATTCAACAGTCCGAGTCAGAGCCATCACTTGCCAAGAAAAGTCTACATAAACGACCCTCACACGCCGCCGTTTCCTAAATCTTTACCTGATCATATTACGAGACATAACTAATCCATTGGTGTCCCGGGATCATTCCTGTCTTGTTCGAGTTTTGCATGTTTACTTGTTGAACTCTACCTAGGTAGTCCAAGTCCGAAAGCTGGAAATTCGGATTTTCGAGATGGTGACAACGGGCCCGTCTTAACTTTTCGATGAGCTGTTGTTGGGATAGTTTTGAGACTGGTGGATCTAGGGCTGGCCACTGTCTTGTGCATTTCAAAGCGCATTTCCTCTGATACTTGATCGACTTTAATAGTTTGCGTGCTGACATTCAGTAGATCTTATGCTGTAACAAGAGTTCTCTATACAGTATATCCTTCTTCAAAGCATGAGACACAAGATTCAGATCTCACTGTTATTGAAAGGAATCCATGTGTGAGAAGTGTAAGTGGTATTTCATTCGTCTGAGATACTTCTTGCCGTCGGTAGGTACACTTCTTTTCACTGAAATTCATGAGAAAGTTGACGATTCTCAGTATATGGACAACCGTTGCAAAGCTTTGGTGTAAGTTGCCGCTGTGCGGTATAATCCTTGATATTATATGTCCGAAATCCACTTTGTGAAACGGTGATAGAAAAGCTTATCGGATATAAACAGCTTCCGGGCTCTGGCAGAATCCTGTTCGTGTATTTGTCCAGGACGTTATCATATGAAGTTAATATCTGGACGTTGAGTTTATATAGCTATCAAAGTCTCATACTTGAAAAAGTGTTAAGTAGTGAAACGCACTCGTTGCCAAAATCGTCTAGCTCAGATCAAGCGCTTAGGCAAATTAAGGCGTTCACATTGTATGAAGCTCTCTGCTCAGTGAAAGCGTTTTCGTTGACTCGAACACTTTTGTGTTGTGAATCTTCCAGACTAATTCAGGCTTTAGTGTTGATATGTGTCTTTTCATGCTATTCACTGCTCTTCTTGGTTTCCTTCACGCGCTAAGACGATTCTTTCAATACCAGAGAGTCGATCATAGAATTCACCCTCTCCATCGAGACAATACTGTCCTCGTTCTTCTAGTATAAAATGGTTCTCCCACAACAAGACATCCTCGTGAAGTCCCTCACCCAGGAACCAATTTGAAGCCCTGCTATGCCTGTGTCACCGGCACCAGCTTCCGATTTAATGTTGACTTACTCAACAATTTTGCACGAAAGTCGACAAACAACACAGATCTTGACAACGACAACCTAGTCTCTTTCGTCTTATCTCTCACGGCCGTCCCAATAACCGTGACACCAAAGATCTGAAAGCATTTTGCCTGTCTCACATTTTCTAAATGACAGAGAAAAAGAGACGTGGTGAGTAATCATGTTCTACCTTAAAGACTACAGGTGACGAAAAAGGGGTGTTTGCGGAATCCGCGCTGTTGCACCCCGTTCATCGGATACCGATTTTCATCGGAAATCTTTCCAATTCCATGGAATCCTTCCATTTCCATGGAACTCTAAGAGATTCATCGGGCTTTTTCCATAGAATTTTTACAAGCTAAAAAGTGCCGAGTCCCCTCACTTTTCCCGATTCGGCATTAGATTCGACATTACCACCCCCTTTTTGAAACTTTTTTTTCTCAACGACCATAAGTCTAGAACATGACCTATTGCATCTAAAATAATGTTTTGGCATTACAAGACCCAAATATATATTTTTTTATAAGTAAACTTTACTTAGCTACGAGTATTTAAAGTAAAAAAATTATACTTAAATTCCATAGAAAAAGCCCGATGAAAATCTAAGGATTCCATGGACTGGGTAAAATTCCATGGAATTAGATTCCGATGAACGGGGTGCAACAGCGCAATCCGCGCGAATACCGCTGACACTCATGATGCTGCATTGTTTGACAATTTAATATCTTCATCTACATGTTAAAACTTAGAGACCCGG
This sequence comes from Mollisia scopiformis, assembly GCF_001500285.1. Classification (NCBI taxonomy): domain Eukaryota; kingdom Fungi; phylum Ascomycota; class Leotiomycetes; order Helotiales; family Mollisiaceae; genus Mollisia; species Mollisia scopiformis. Next base: position 708,434 of record NW_017263596.1, read on the forward strand.
GGTAAGGTCACAAATCCTCTATATGATAAGCAATGCAACAAGAAAAGAGAAGTAAGGGGAGTCTCTTGAAGTCATGCTAAACATACCGTGTTTCTCTGCTTTTAATTACATACAAATCTTCTAGTACTAAGAAGTTCTCCAAAATTGAGATGTGCCATATTCACTGCTAAACATCGTCAACCATATTAAATTGACTCTTGAATGTTCCACTTGGATTAATGAATGAACGGCTATGATAGTAGATATACCGTGTCTCCTTGCTTTTGATAATCAGCAGATCCTTAGGTACCGAGAAGTTCTTGAAAATTGAGATAGGCTATATTTATCGCTAAATATCGTTAGCCGCTTGATAAACAAATAGCTATCGACTTTCCGTAGTCACCCTTGCCCCGTTACCAGTGTAAATCATATAGTATGGAAAAGAGGTATCTAAATACATAGTTAGACTACTACAGAAGTAAAATTCGCTTCTTGAAAGGGCTAGACTTTTCGCTTAAATACTCCGGGAAGGGAATCGGGCCTCACGTACCGGTGCAAGCCGAAACTAAGCCAACGTGAATTTTAATCCATCCAGAAACATCCCCGCACGAGTCGTGCAACGACCGATAGAAAATACTCTCCCGATTCCTCTATATCTGCGTTGAAGTCATCCCGAATGGCCAGCATATTTGTAGAATCTAAGAGAGCTCCGTGAAGAGGCAAGAGTGTTACCGGATTAGATTGGGCCATCCTGTCGTTTCTGAGAGAATGCGACTTGATGTTGATTGCTCAAAGGAATAAGGGAGGGAGTGAGTGTTCACCTGCCCGGCAGCAGCGAGCATTATAAGCTCGAAGAGGCAGTCCGGGAAAAGAGGTGGCAATGCGCAGCCTCCTTGGATAGCAACCTTTCTCATCGCGTCCGTCTCTTGTCGTACACATCGTTTCTATCGTTCCCCTCGTTCTCATCGTGTTCGTCGTACTCGCTAAATTCCACTTTTTTTAGGGGGAGCATCATGCCAGTGCGGGCGGGATACTTACTTCTTCAAACCCACCCTTCCGGCTTCCACAGGCTTAAGGCATGAATATGTCCATGAAATGCTCTTGATTAATTATCTTGTACGCGAGATGTCATTATTCTGATGTAGATCTTGTCTTGGACCTGATCAGCCGCTGGATTGGGAGGCACGACTGACATCAGCCCCACGCCCGCCCTTGGCCCCCCATCCTTGGCACAATTTGCAATGTCTATCTCATCTGCTCAAGTTAGACGTCGGCACTCGTGAAGATAGTTTTCCTTCAGTGGATGGAATGGATCCCTCACGTCTGATTGCGCCGGAGAAACCGAAAATTGGCTCGGCCTTACATCTCGACCGGAGTATAAGTATCACACATGATGGCCGGAGTGGTTTTATCTCTTCTGGGGACATCGAAGGAATGCTTCCAGTCATTTGCCAACTTTTATATACTTTCGTCTTTGGCTATGTCAGCTTCTCTTTTATATTCCATCTCTTTCCTACTGTTTTCTCCAGTGCTCAGTGCAAACTTTACTGGGTCAATCCTTCAGGCATTCGCAGCCCCCGGTTCTCAATACCGACCTAAATTCAGGTACTGGTAAGTAGTATCCATTCTCCATGGGTCCCATCTAGTTCTCTGATAAATTGTAGGCTTCCTGATGCTAGTATCCCTTCAGATCTCCTACGCCGAGACATAGCCAGCGTCTCCTCCGTTGGAGCCGGTGGCTTCGAGTTCCTACCATTTTACCTGTATGGTGATGTAGTGGGCGCGGCAACTCCACCCAACGACTGGAGTACTTACGGATTTGGAACCCCAGCATTCCGGGACTTGTTCCAGGTTGCGTTAGAAGCTGCAAAAGACAATGGAATACTTTTCGATTTCGCAGTTGGTGCCAGCCAGGGCCAAGGTGTACCATCCACTCCCGCAACTCTGGGCTTGGCTATGGAACTTAGATATGGACATGATACAATCGTTGGAGGGGAAGCTTTCAATGGAGAAATTCCAAAAGCTGCTGATTTTTGGTATCTTTCTGGATTTATGGGGGACCTCGAACCATTTGGGGAAGACAAACTTGTTGCTGTCCTTGCTGGTGAGATCAGGTCGCGTGAGTTCTCATCTCTTGATGTCTTTCCTCTGTATTTCACTAAGATTGAAACAGGTGACCTCGTCAATATCACGATTGCGGCGGGTGCTTACTCAGAATTCCCCATCCTTGAAACGGTGCTCCAGGAGTCAACTGTCATTGACCTCACATCCGAAGTCGTGAATGGCTTCCTTCGCTGGACTCCTCCTGAAAACGGTTCTTCTTACGCTCTCATCGCATTTTACGAACGATATACTAATCAGAGGTCCTGTATCGGCGGTGTGAATCCGACAGATTTTGTGGGAAATGGATCTTGGACAGTAGACCATTTCAGTGCTGCTGGATCAAGGAGAATAACTGATTTCCTGGATCAACATCTCATCTACGATGAGGTAAAAGATTTGCTTGGGGATGTTGGAGAGTATTGTTGTCTCCCAGTCTTGAACACGAAGTCCTATCTAACCGTCTGCAGCTTGGGAAGACAGTATGGAGCAACAAGCTGCGCTGTTCTGGACTTCCGGATTCTTGCAAAAGTTTGAAGCCGCTCGGGGATATAGTGCCATCCCTTACTTGCCTTTGTTCTTCAACGTCAGCAACCAGTGGGGTCAGGAATTACCCGCGTACAACGAGACATGGGTGTACGGACAGTATGATCAAGATGGAAAGAGTGTTCATCTTGGAGACTACCAGACCACGTTGAATGAGGGCTATCAGGAGTATCTACAACACTTTAATGAGTGGGCATCATCAATCGGTATAAAACACTCATGCCAACCTGGCTATAACCTTCCCCTCAACATGGTAAGTGGAATCTCACAGTGACTCGCAAATGTATCCGTCTGATTTCATGTCTTTCTAGCTCGCTGACGTTCCAATAACCGACGTCCCAGAACTTGAATCGCTTGGCTTCAACGACGACATCGACCTCTACCGCCAATTCGTCGGCCCTGCCCATCTTGAACAACGGAATATAATCTCAAGCGATGTCGGCGCAGTCAAATCGGGATCGTACTTCCAGACTGTACCAGCGCTTCTGAACCTTTTCAAAAATTCTTTCGCCGCTGGGGTAAATATGATGGTCATTCACGGATTTTCATACAAGGGGGAGTATCCAGGAACAACGTGGCCGGGATATACTGCCTTTTACTACATATACACCGAGCAGTGGAACGAGAAACAGCCTGCTTGGAGACATTTGAAAGATTCGCTAGATTATACGGCGCGGTGTCAGATGATCTTGCAGACTGGTATTCCACGCGTAGATTTGGCCCTTTATCTTTTCCAGGATCCGTGGTTGGCGAAGGATGCTTACTTATCTGATAATCTCAACGCTCTTGGTAAGGCTCTTTGCTGAGATTCCTGATGGCATTTGCTGAATTTGAAGGTTATACATACGAGTACTTGACATCCGATAATCTCTTATCACCTGTAGCCTATGTTGAGTCTGGAATTCTGGCCCCAGATGGCCCAGCTTACAAGGCCCTCATCTTCTCCAACCAGACTCAAATCTCGAGCCACGCTGCTGAGAAGCTACATTCTTTTGCCTCCAAAGGCTTACCAATTCTATTTATCGGAAGTCTTCCGACGAATGGAATTGGTACTGACGGAAATTCTTCCTTCATCTTTAAGAGTCTGACATCTCTCCTATCGACATACTTTCAAGTGCAGATACTCAACGACAGTAGCTTGTTACCAGCTTACCTACAAACTTTGATGCTGAATCCTCGAATTTCGAGTCGGAAGGCAGTTCCAGGGGTATACACGCAGTGGAGATTGGTTACCAGTGCAGATCTGAACATGGTGTTCATTTTGAATCGAGGACCAGATCAGCTAGTGACATTCGATTTCGAAGGATTCGGCGGCTCAACGCCGTATGTTTTGGACGCCTGGACCGGGAATATCACTTCTCTGATAACGTATAACGTCACCAATACTTGCATCTCGGCAACGCTAGACTTGAAGGCAAACCAGACAGCCATCATTGCGTTCCACAATTCTTCAGATCAGCCAACTCATGTTATTGCAACCACTGGAGACATTTCTAGATTTTCAGTAAATGAGGGGACCGGAATCATCGCACTGGCATCAGGGCCTGGAATAGTGAGTCTCTCGAATGGACAAACAGTCGCCATCGATGTTCAGCCAATACCATCAATCAACATCGGCAACTGGTCGCTTGTCTTGCTATCGTACCATCCCTCGGTCAATACGTCTTCCACTGCCAATGACGTTAGCACTATAGAAGTCGGAACCTTAGACATCTTGAAGCCTTGGACCGAGATCCCAGGGTTGCAGCACATCAGCGGCGTCGGAATTTACACCTCATCATTCAACTTTTCTTACTCTCCTTCAGAAGTCGCCGCAGTCATCAGCTTTGGATCTGTTTCAAACACGATACGTGCTTGGGTCAATGACCAACTGCTTCCACCGATTGATCTTGCCGATTCAAGAGCAGACATGACACAGTATCTGGTGCACGGGTTGAATACGATTCGTGTGGAAGTCTCGTCTACTTTATTCAATGCTGTGAAAGCAAGAATGAACACTTCTACCACAGCATATGTACCGCTTACGCAAACAAACGCTGCTTTTTATGAAGACATTGACTATGTGCCCTTTGGGCTTTTAGAACCTGTGAAGGTGTCGATGATGACTCGTGTCCAGCTACCAAGTTAAGCGAGTGGCCAGTGAGATGTTGTTCAGAGGCTTGCTATTTCTAAACCGTCGATTATCAACCTCGTTTGCTTGCGGGTGAGGCTTCCTTGAACAAAGTGAAAATGCTTCGGGAGTCTTGTATATTCTTTTACCTACTGTTTTGTCTATAATCTGGGACAACTTTCTCGCTTCAATCCGAGCCCAAGTCTCGAGAGGCCATCTGCGCCAGTTGATTGGACTGGTATTTTGTAAGGACAATATTCTGACTGGGGAATGCCTACGAAATCAAGTAATGGGTGATATATAGAAGTATTTAAGAAGCTGCGACTGAGACCACCCAAGTTGTGGCTGAGGCTTTGCATCTCATGAAAGATTTTTCAACGGAGCCCACCCCACTTTATTTTCTGTTCGAGCAAATGCGCCTTTTGTTCGGGTTATATCTACCTATGTTCTACTCAAACGAATATGCCAGGATATCACAAACGCTCCACATGTCCAAGTGAAAGCAGCGACTTCGAGAGTTCGCTTTCATTTCACCGAGATAGATGAGGATTTTTCTCCGCGGAACATTGCACCCTACAGGTATAGAGGACGGAGCCACTACAACGAACTTCAAAGCTTCTGCGTCGAGACTTGGGTACTCGGTTTGTGGTCCTGCCTTTATTGTATTCTCCACGTTCTTTCTAAACATTATCCCATCTTTCGAACCACATCCTAGTGTTATTACGTGACAAATATAGGGCGAATGACAACGAAATATAATCAGCCAGGGACTATCAGCGTAAAGCTGAATCATCCGACGACCATATGTGGAACCACCGACGACCAGCAATTGGAGAGGTTGTGCCCCGGTGTGTGACAATTGTCGACTCTTAGTTCTTGAAAAGCGAGATGAACCGCAATAAAGACTGGAAAGATAGAAAGCTATCGGGGACAAGCAATGCAGGGGTGTTTTGGAGTAGTTTGGTGTTCCAGATTAGGAAATTTATCCTAAAGTAGTAATTTTACGTTCGAGATGACGACCTAGGTTTCTATTATATTATTAATATAATATAATAATCATGTGAATAGCTTCACTTCACTTCTATTTTATATTATAATAGGGAATGATAGACTTATTAATGCTTTTGCTTCCTGACTTTTTATTTCCAAGTCTGAGAGTTTGAAAATACTATTTTTATAAACAATAAAGACTCGATTTTTTAGTACATTTGCACGCTTAGCCGTTGAATTGAGCTCTCATATTAGTATTTTAGCTCTCAGTTCTCAACCAATACTCAGGATTTATTAAAAGCTTCATTTTTGAGGAGGACACCTTGCCGGAGAGGGTCGGGGAGGAAGTCCAAGCTCCCAGCCCTTGTTTGAGACCCTGTGTCAGCTCGAGCATTTTCTCCTATAAGCCCTGAGTCCCCTCCTCCTGCTTCCTCATCTTTAAGCTTCACTCAAGCTCATATGTAAGTCAAGTGATATTCTCCTTTATTTAATACCTAGGTATAGCTCCCATTCCCAGCTCTCATACTCCCAATTTAAACTCCCACTTAAACTCCCAGCTCATGCTTCCAATTCAAACTCCCAGCTTATGCTCCCAGCTCATGCTCCCAATTCAGACTCTCATTTAAACTCCCAGCTCATGCTCTCCAGCTCACGCTGATTCAGGATCCGGCGGCTTTCCGTGACAAACTGTTGGGGGTGGTTGGGCTAGGACTTGGATCACAAGATCCAAGAGTGAGAGAGAAAGAGGTCGTACCTATTAACTATTCTAGAAGCTTGTGGATTCAATAGTGTCAGGTTGAGTGACTTTGGAGTCTAGTTTGAAGTGCTTTGTTCTTTGTCCTCAATCAAAGAGCATCTCCGCAAAGCGACCCTTGGCGGCTTCTGGGCCCCAGTCCACTATCTCCGCTCTTTCCTGGTCTCCATCTTTTGTTCAACAAAAGGTTCCATCGCGTTTCTCTCATCCTCGCTCAACAGATCAATCCTCGCCTTCCAGTAGTGATTCCTCGGGAGTCCCTGCTCACGTGGGCCAAAGAACCTCTCATCCAGATACTTCCAGAATATAGTCTCGAATGCCCAGCTCTTCCGCGCAACATATGTCAGCCAGAATCTGCCCGTCTCCTAACTCTCTCGCATATACGTAGATAATGGGACACCAGCGATTCCGCCGTTCAACTTTGTGTCTTCTTCGGCTTTCTGCATGGCTGAAATCCAGGTTTCCAGGCGCGGCTCATACAGTGTGATCCAGTTGTCAAGACCGGCGTCCCATTGGTCGGGTGTGTCGAGAAGCAGCCACCACGGAGGGTCCAGTGAGAATTGACTTGGGGCAGCATATGTGAATTCCCAGTCAATGATTGCAGTTATTGCGTCCGACGCAGTAAGGAGAATGTTTGATGGGCGAAGGTCATCGCAGTAAAGACGGAATGAATCGGAATTCGAAGGCATTGAGGACAGCTTCATGCTCTTGGTTTTTGATTGAGCCGACCAGTTGTCCTCTTTGAAACCAAATTTGGAGAGCTTCCCGTCCCTGGCGAGTCTGCGGAAGAGTTGTCGAGCGACGTATTTGTTTCTGCATTCCTGTTCCGTTCTGACGAGATCATTTTGCCGGAAGACGAGCTGAGCAATATGCATCTCTGCAAGTCATACATAATATTCATCAGCGGTTTGATAGGTCTTCAATTGCGGTGGGAGAATTACGCCTGGAATATTTGCAAGCTGAAGCATATCGTTCATGTTCTTCGTAACAGGCCTTGCTGCGATCGAGAAGGTACCCGGGTTGACCTCAACCAGTGATCCGATTCGAGGGAATGTGTGTTGCGAAAGTTCGAGCAAGCATGCTGCTACATGCTGATAGTGGTTTTGAAGGACTTCCTCGGGAATATCGGGGTTCAATGTGAACGGTTTGGAAACATCCTCGTTTGTAGCATTGTAAGCTGTAGACATGCACCGGGAGTGCTCGATATATTCCATAATGATGAATGATCCCAATTTCGGGTCCTCACCATGAAAGAAAGTCCGAGCGACCGGGATCTTGGTGTGCTTCTTGAGGTTCATCATTGTCACAGCCTCAATAGAGGTTTTCTCAACAGGAAATTGGGCGTAACATGGAATAGGTCGTCGAACCAAGACCTCAGAGTCAAACCCCTCAACTTTGAGTCTGTATATGATATTATAGCCTCCGATACTCATGGGGCTAACCCATTTCGCGGTACTTCCAAACTTCGCCGTCCCGAGGTCCTCAACAGCGTGTAGTGTAGATCGTTGGCGAAGCTTCGGCTGCACTATCTCCCATTCTTCGTCATTCTTGTCCCACACGAGGTAATCGAAGTCGTCCGGGCCTTCAATCATGATGTTGACCGAGTGACGTTGAAAATGGCGGTGGACAGGGACAGAATGCTGATTTTTGCGTGAAGAGAGACAAAATATGGAGAGGAGGGAGAAAGAGAACGAGCATGTGGGGAGTTGTTGACAATGGGTGTGAGGTTGACAATAAGTTTTCCTTGTGTTGCAAAAAGGAATGTTTCTTGAAAATATGGCATGACAACTAGTTTTTTAACCAGAATAATCATCTGCATAAAATCTGTCAATTAACAAATGAATAACTTCTTGAGAAGTAAACCTGAAAGCGGTATTAGTTTTGAACTGTGGGAGGGGCATTGAGTGACGGACTTTTTAATGTTCTCGCGTACCGAAATAGGCTAGTCTTTCTCCGACTGACAACGAGGCAAAGACCAACAAAGCACGCGAATACTGCGAATGTGTTCCATGGGAATAGTGGGAAAAAATTAGAGTGGACTAGAGTTTGGAGAATGAAAATTAAGGATAATAGAGTTTCTAAGATTGCGGCTTCTAGATTTTCAAGAAGCTGACTAGCTTGGTATGTTTATTAACATTATGAAACATGTATGTATGTATTCTAAAAATAATTTCAAAATAGCAAAAGATTTGAACAGAGGGGAACTCGAACGCCCGCCACTTTTGTGACTAGGAAATAATGTTAAGTTAAACCTTAACGATAAGCGATTTGCCCCTCAAAAAAAAAAAAAAAGTGTCGCGTGGTAGAACACCAAAACTGAACGCCCCCGGGGCCTGAATTCCGCAGCGCAACGGAGGACTATAAAAGACACGGCGGAGTAACTCAGAGGTAAAGATTTGTTTTAAACTTTATAACTTCTTTAATGTCGAATCAATTCACGGCAAAATCCAAGTTGTGCTTAAAGGATTTTGAGCAGAGAGAGGGCTTTATGTAAAAACCAAGGGAGAAGGCAGGGAGTTTTCTGAAAAGAAACAAAAGACAGGGCCTCATCAAGGATTCAAGTGAATCATAGTATTCTCTATTTCTATATCATCGATACCTGAAACGCCTTATTTATCTAATACAACCTCTTCGTATTTTACAGCTGTTTGTACACCCCCTTATAGTTCTGCTGGGGCAAAAACGCTCTGTACTTGCCAAGCTGTTCCATACAATTGAACATAACAGCATAAAACTCAGCTCCAACAACAACGAGACACTTACCCCTCGCAGTCCTCTCCATCTGCTCAGGTGTACCCATGCTGAACCCCGTGGCAGGCTTGTTGTGCTTGGCCATCGTACTCTCATACACCGCCACAGCATCAAGCCACTCTTGCTCCGTACCACCCATTCCGCCGTTGGCAGGCAACCCCATCGAGACTCGTGCATCGAGGGTCCCCAACCAGACAGCGTCGATCTGGTCTCCGCATTCGGTCAAAATATCGTCGAGGTTGTGGATAGCTTCCAAGGTTTCGATTTGGATCATGACGGCGGCATTGTTGTTGGCATTTTCGTGCCAGCCGAGTGATGGGTCAGAGCCGATGTCCGAGATGCCGGGAAGGAAGCGGGCGGGAGGCGCAGATCGTGTGCCGTTGCGAATGGCGCCGAATTTGGCGGCGGAGCAGATGTGCTTGGCGTCTTCGACGGTGTTGACTTGGGGGACCATGATAGAGGCACCGGCGTCGAGAGCATACCCGATGGCGGCGTGGTCATGGCCTGGGACACTGGATTGATGTCAGAGACTGCCTGAAAATATGAGGGTAGAGGTTTGGTACCGGACGAGAGCATGGCTTCTGCCTTCACTCATGAATTGGATGTCGTGGACCATCTAATGTCCAGTTAGAACTAAATGATAAGAGCTTGCTGACTGTATCTTACCTGTGTCATGGTCTCAACGTTGCAAGAACTGTGTTCCCAATCAACGGCCACCATGTCATATCCCATTTGAGCAATGACCTTGGCAATAGGTGGACATGAAAGTCCACAGAAGTAGGCGACTAAAGGACGAATCTTTCCATCGTGAGCATCTTTGATTGCTTCTCTGAATCGATGAGGTTGAAGAAGGGATGGAGCCCGGTATGCTATCATTCCCTTGGTCTCGACATCAGCATAGTTGATAGGAGGGGCTCCTGTGTGCGCATATCCGTTTGTTCCGTTTGCAGCCATTGCGAAGAAGATAGATCTATATTGAGATGGTATGAAGAGAGAAGTTGAGATTGCAGTGAGCAAAAGAGAGCTTCAGTGAGAAGGGGGAAGCTTCATTTTATTAACGCATCCTTCACGCCGCTCGTGTATACGGATCTTCATGCATACCCAGATAGCTCTAGCTATGCCTGCGCGTACAGACAATGGTGCTTACATGTCGGCTCATGCAGCAACTACTGGGAAGAGAGTTTAATGCAACGTTGAGCATTTCTTGCTTGGTTGAGACTTTTACGTGTTGTTCAGCCTCAATGGTCGAGGACCCCAACATGTGTGGGCTCGGGTTATTCGGGTAACCACAAACAGTTAATGTCGCGCCCTCCAAGCTCTTAGTCACCTCGAGCATTAGCATCTGAAACAGGGAGACACACTGGCTTGCGTCCATTTTGGTTGTTGTTGGCAGCGGTGAAGAATGGCAGGGGCGGCTGTCGAAGCAGCGTCTGGAAATTTTCTTTTTCGATTCCTTCGTCCTGCATTTCGGCGTTCTTGAACAACGGCGTTTGCTGTCAACTTCGTACCCGTGGGCAATTAAGTGGAAGAGAATTCCTCGGGCTTGTAGGGCGCAGAGCGAAAGCGGGCTTGGAGCGAATCAACGACGGCCTTTAAAGCCTTTAACACCGCCACCATGCACATAGTGCTGACATGGGTATCAGCCTTATCGACTATCTCGCGTTTGCTCGGTAGGGTATTCATAAATTGCCAAAGGGGCAAACTGTCGGGATATAATATCGTAGTTCGTACTGTGGGCCAATCGAAGTCGCACTATTGGGCCAATCGATCTCAGTGATCGAGAAATTGTAGACTACGCTACGTAAGTGGCCACGGAGCCGGTAATTGATGATGAGGTAAGCTTACCTTCTCATAACTCACTCTAAACCTTGCCTTCAACAAGAACAACGATCCAGAGTCCAACAGACTAATTTCGGCAGACCTCGTGTTCCGGAGGAGTGGCAGCGACACCCGGACGATCAATATGATGACTCGTATGGGCCCCCTTTACAAGCGAGGAGCCATTGCCCTTGACCTTGTACGAGTACTGTACTGCAACTGGTTGTATTCCCGCTGGAACGTAATAAAACCTATGTTAGATCTTTTGAATCATCCATCTCACAAACGAAAAGCATCCAAGCATCCGGCATGAGACTAAATCCAAAACCCAATCCAATATATCAAGTCAGAGACGCTGAAACTTGCTTCTCCAAGGAAGCGTTTCACCACAGAGGACTTCGTCAAAAAAGTACTTTGACAAACACATGAGAGAGGAAGTACATGGAAGTAGAGAGGCACTAACTCAGTCTGGAGTAGTGCGAGACGCCGGAGCTGATTGCGATCACGACCTGTCAATTCCTGCGGATGCTGAAGCTTGTCTCTGAAACCCATTGACGGCAGGCACTCTCCAGATACCTTTCACCTCTAATGGATGATTCCTTTGACCAGAGGAAGACAGGTTGCAGGCTCAGCCTCCCTCGTTGAGGAGTAACATCACGTGAAATTCTGCGGAATCTTCAAGTTGGAGTTGAAACTTGCAGGTAGAAACCTATCAGGAGATGCTTACTTGCTCCGGAGCCACGATTTGTTTATCTCACTCTCCCATGAAGCGGTGATAATACCCAGGTATTGCTCATGACAAAGACGCTCGTGATATAGCGGCCGAGTTCATATTTTTGTTGATGAAAGAAAAGAAAAAAGTGTTTCGCAACAAAACACTACTGCACAAGGGGGATAGGATGCATGTGTTTATCAGTATTTGCTTATTTGGTTATTCATCATGGTGATCTTGAAGACAAGAAGCGCTAACTCTTTCTAGTCTTAGCGCAGATGCAGGCATCTGGGGTTATCCGACAGAGGTGGGCCTCAATTCTTGTCCAATCTGTGCTCAACCTCTTGAAAGGTAGTTCTACAACATATAGTTCTGAATTCCCATCTAGAGCTTCTCGTCTGATCTGGAGAAAGACCTCAGGATAACGAAATACTTCCAGCTGCAGGTTATCACACTGGATCCTGAAGTAGGCTTGGTGTGCTGTACGAGCATAGAAATAATATGTGCAAAGATCTTGAATTTAGCTCTGTCTGAAGATCTATGGAGGTGAGGTTTGGAAGCTCTTTATATACGGTAGAACACAGCTGGCACGCGCTGTGCCCAGAGCCTGAGATCACGTGCTCTCTGTGCGACACAGGTTGTGTATCTCCAGGTTGCTGGCCTGAGAGCCGACGTCATACAGCAAAAACATTGACGATGCTTCCCAACATTCTCGAAAGCACCTACAAGAGGTACAAGTATGATACATCCACCTTCATCAAGTGGCTATTCAAGAGTGGACAAGCATGCGGATACGCCTCAAAGACGCCAGCTGCTGGGCTTGAGACCCAAGACGAGAATGTACCGGCCAAGGTACCTCGTTTGAAAGGGAAAGCACGAATGCAAGCAAAGAAGACACCTAGTGGTATGCACCATTCAATTTGATGGTCCCAAGTCTCCTATTTTGATCCTTCCTTTGAGCCTGGCTAATATCTGATGTCCGCCAGCTGCACCTTCAACTAAGTCAAAGGATACTCACCCAGAGCAGAAGCTGGTGGATTTGAAGGAACTTCTTCCTCTCGTCAAAGCCATTGTAGATTTCAAAAGACCCCTTGGTCACCATTCCGTCCGATGTCATCCGCGCTGGACTTCGAGCTGTGTCCGCCAGGAAGAGAAGCGCAGCATATTTCAGTAGTAAGGCTAATCTGGATGTCAAGACAAAGCAAGCAAATAAAGGCCACAACTACTTCATCTCGTTGATGGAAGAGGTCATCATGGCCCTTCAACCATGTTTCGCAGTTCGTACCGCTGCAGCTGCAGTCGAACAGGATGTCGTGCCGTCGAGAAGTATCGAGGATCTGGAAAATCGCTTTGCAAGTCTAGAAATTGAAGAGCCTCTTGAGAATACTGGAGCAGAAGAATCTAATGATTCCAATGTGTCTGTTGGACCAGTCTATGATATTGAGCCACCTAAGACCGAGAAACAAATCGAGGAAGAAAATCTATTTGCTTTGTTCTGTCTTTTCGACGATCTCCAGCGTCTGCGCTCTTTCATACAGAAGCTGTGGGCTTCAATGCCGGCAAGATCAATCTCATCACTGCCTCTGTCACAACCAATGCAGCTTTCCAGCTGGCAATTCGCACGCAGGACGAGATTCTTGTGGCATATCCTGAATGTGGAGATTATCAAAAAGTAAGTCAAATTTCTATCTTCTCATATCATGTTCCCAGATCCCGTGCTCACAGATTCAAGGCATCCTCGCAGCGGTGATGAATGCATACGCCGTAAACTCCCATCAAGACCTCGAGCTCGAGATAGACGATTCTGTAATTCACTGGATGTTTGCCCCAGCCCACAATATTCTTGACAGTTTCTGCGCCATCTTGCAACCAAAGGAAGTTCCTCTGATCAAGAGAGGCAATTCTGGAGTCTATGATCCTAGAGCAAATATACAGCGACAGCGGGAAGACATGGTGTACGTCAAATTTTGTCCTTGGTTGCACCCGTCCTAGGAGTTAGCACCCTCGCACTCGCTCCTGGGGCCACTCTTCAAAGAATATGAATTTCAACCCCTTTGAATGAGCTGTTGGCTCCTAGATATTTCTCAGAAGCGTATGCTGATTTGTCAATAGACTGCTTCTCGAAATACTCCCCGAGTTCGCATTCATTTAAAGATTCCACATCCCCCTCTTTGCGTCTGACGAGCTCACTCGGGGCTTGGTCAAAATGATCGAGACAAAGCAGATCCCCATCTGGCTGACATTTGCCACGACTGTCTTTCTAGACATCAATCAGACTCTGAGAGGCCGGGTGAGCATTGCTTTTGATGAGCTTCAAGTGGTGGCAAACCATGTGAAGAATACGTTGGACGGGTATTTCGAATTCTCAAAATCGATCCCAGCTCCAAGAACTTGGCCAAAATCCTACGAAGAAATGCTTCGCGAGTTTCGAGAAGGTCAGTATCACGATGTGCTAGTCTGAGTATATGCTGATTCCTCTAGGTGTCGCAGAAACTATTCTAAAAGATGTTGTATTCCCCTTGAAGTCCAAGTATTACAAAAAGGTCGACGGCATCGCACCAGGGGAGACCGCACGCTTTTACCTTCTTAAAGGACAACCAATTCTTTGCGGGATGTTTGCCTTCAGAGCTACTCTGGAACTTCATCATGGGGGAGTCAACCTGTGCAATGCATACCGCACAGTTACGTATCCTGCACAGTTCTACAATGCTCTTCGACAGAAGGAGAATCCTGTACAACCTTGGCCAATGATGGAAGAAGCTATCGCCATTCACACGGAAGCGAGAGTATTCGTAGGCAGCGCCCCCAAGACCGTCCAAGAATCTCTTAGACAGATCTGTCTAGTTGTGGGATACTCTGCATCTGCGTTTGCGCAAAATCGTCGACCCAATAGACCACTTCCGATTTCCAAGAACGGTGCACGTGGCCTGAAAGACGATACTGTACTTGGGAGCTTTTTTCGAGACGATCTCGAAGGACGTGGCGGCAGGGTGTTCAGTCTTCAAAACGTGGAGAAGCTTCTGAACGAAGAAGCTAAGACAACCGAGCTGGCATCAGATCCGAAGAACAAAGCCCTGAGAAGAGAATGGGCTACTACGAAGCACTTGACCCCGTTGCAGCTGTTGGAAGCTCTCACGCAATTCATGCCTGTTGAGCTGCCAAAGATTGACTTCAACTACTTTCGCATGCATCAACAAAGTGTTGAGCTGCTGCGTCGTTTGAGAGTCGAGTTGGATGCTGATCTGAAGAAGCATTTTGGACCAATGTACTTCAAGAACGAGTATGTTTATCTTAAACACCCATACATGTATCTCCCATACTGATAGAATATAGATCCCAGCTTCCGTCCGTTGGACTATACGTGATTATTGCCGCTTTCCTAAGCTCCAAAGCCGCTGAGGAACTCAAGCTCGATGGAACAGGTAGCAAAATCCTTGAGAAGGCTGGCAATATCCTGGAAGACTTCGTTAAAGAGCAGGGAAATTGAAAATGATCTTTCAAAGTGGTTTACGACCCCAAAATCGGCGTCGGTCGGAGTTATGTGGAAGGAGAAAAGTACTGCAAAAGTACAGCACATGGGGTCCTAAAAGATTTCTCTTATGTTCGAGTAACTGTTACGGAGTTGAGCTTGGCGAGAAACCAATGGAACAATCCCTGGTGTCCTTCAGATTTTAGAGTGATTTTCAGCAAGTTCAATTCTAATGTAAGTCGCTGCAGGCTACAGGGTTCTCAAGCCCGAAATTTAGGGCTTGTCGCTAAACCTTAGGCTGCCCCTGACGCTGAAGGCCCTGAAGCGGGTGATGCTCAGCTAGCGTCCGCTTGCTTTCAAGGACTCTTCCCCCCGCACTTGCCCCACACTCGGACAAAGAACGTTGCTCACGCTAGTAAGTGAATAGTTGTTAGGCGTATGTTTATAAGCGTCTCCTTCTATGTCCTTCACTCGTTCAGTTGTGCATTTAACGCGTTTCGAAACTTCTCATTCACTTGCCAGATACTGCTTTGGCAAGGCGAGCTTCGAATGCCCTTTCCCTCAACACTAGATTCACTCCTGCTGTGTCTTTTATATATATTGAAGCCCTTCCACTATCTCGAAACCATATTATCTAACCGTACTTTAATCTTCCCGCAGTGGGTTGGTGTTGACCTTTGGCCCGGCGACAACGATTCGAAGATTCTTGTGGCGACCCGGCTTGTGGCGAGTGCTCCACTAGTACGTTCGCTGGCACAGAGAGTGCGAATAGTATTACTGTCAACAACTAATCCACTGTCAAGTAGCAATACGCTCGCTGTTTGAGGTTCCACTCAGCAAAGGTTTGCATTATCAAGATTGCACACAGAATTCAGCATTAGATGTCGGCTTTGTTAATAATGAACACAGTAGACGCTCTCTTCCGACCTCCCTGCAACGGGCCCCGACCTAGGAGCTCTAGGTCAACTTGCGTGAATGGGGAAGACGGCTTTGTGGTGTCCTTGACTCGTATTTATAGATGAAGGATCCATTCCGTTTTCCGAATTCTGAGGTTCAGTGAAAACAGCTTTCTCCGTCAGATTCACTGGAAAATTGCGCAGTGTACAGGCAGCTGAGAAAACGAACATCTAATTCACTGTAACAAAACTTAAGAGTTCAAGGCTGTATGACTATACGCTGATATTGCGCGTTTTCGAATCTTTCCCGCGAGTATAAACGTCCAACCTCTCCTATCCTAAACCATATCATTGTGTCTCTCAGGAAGTTGACTCTCAGTTCCGGACGCAGCACGTGTCAGGTTGATAGATGTGAAATGACGTTAGTAGCAGTAGAATCTTTGCGGACATGGTCTGTTTGATATGATGCCGCAATATTTTCACTGTCAACAGCACTTCTGCTACCAAGAATTCCTGCATTTTCAACACAAAATCATACCCCAGCAAAGAATCAAACGATCAACAAGTTCCCGAGTTCCGCTCCTTAAGTGCTGAAAAATTCCTACCTACCCATTGACACCCTGGGCCCAGAAAGTTGTGCTGTTGAGGGTCCGGCCCATCCTCGGTCTTGCATTTTACAAAGCCAGAACTCAGTCCTTTGTATAGAATTTCCACCTCTACTTTTCGCTCAACGAATCATTCTGGACGAACATTCACTCTTAATGTCGTTCCAAAATGCGGCAGTGACGCCGCACGTGTTCTTCTCCTTCATCAACGACTCACCACCGACAATCATTCACCTTGTACATCACTTCAGATTGCCTGAGTCCTCGACTTTTCAGCCAGCTGGGTTCTAGGGAGGTATATAATCTGCCAGATCTAACGCTTTTGGGAACAGTGTGGTGTTGAACGAATGCGACAAATGGGTGAGACGCCTCTTGCAATTCTGTGAGCTGCATGTGGGTGGTGATGAGAGACTGTGTTGTGGTCTCATGGATTTCATGGAGTTATGGTAGGATTTAGGACTGGCAATAGGCATGTGTACTGATATTGGAGAAAGCCAAAGTGGCAATGAAACAGAAAGTTGACAACGGTATCGGAGATTTTGGCAGCGGTGGAATGGCTGACAATGGTAGGGATGTCGACAGTATGTGGTGCAGGTTGTCAATAGTTGCAGAGTATTAGATGAGTACACTAGCTAGAATTGATTGTACAGCCTGGTTTTACCGGAATATGGGCAGTATTTGTGTTTACAATAGTTGAGACATTAAGCTTTTGCTAGCAAAATTCGGACTCTTTGTTCTATGCCGCAAGTACAGAAGTTTTTCACTCCTTTGAAAAGAACACTAAGCAGATAGTTTTTGAGATGGAACAGCTGGAACTAATATTGCAAGTCCAATGAGAGATTGACATAATTTCAGGTTTTGCTGTCGGGGGCTTGGAATACCGAGAGTTACTGGCCACTATTATCTAGGAGCCTATTCGCTAATTTCACCTTGGAACTCACGGGTGGGAATTATTCCAATGTATAATTCCTATATATTCCTTCAAAGTCGTGTTGGACGAACTTTATGTTGCACACCTTCGAGCCGTACTCATCACAATACCACTTCAAAATTGCCCTAGCCAATTCTTCTACCCCTAGGTGGGGCAGTTGACAAGTGAGCCAGACCCAATGCCAGTGAACACAGTGTTTCCACCTTCATCGAAAGGAAAAGGACCGATGCAGCCCCCAAGGTTTGGATCATTGATCGGCCCAATTTGAGTCTCTGAATCGACCTGGCAAGCGTCATCTTGGAATATGCGAAGGAAACATTCATTGCTTCCGCCACCAGCAACTTGAATGCCTTGCCATTCTGCCGGAAATCCTACGCATTCTCCATTCTGAGGAATAGTAACACTTCCGAGGCCTGTCTGACAGCCCGCGGTAGCAGTGTTGCTAAAGAAGTTCCACGATTAGATCTGGCTTTCCGTGTGGGTTGAAGATACAACTTACCCATCAGAGAATCCTTGAATGAATACTCCAGCGTATGCTGAGGAGATCAGTGGAAGGAGGCTGAAAATCTGCAGGTCTCTTGTTAGATTCTATGGTTTCAGTCAAGTTGCGAGGTTGATTTACCGTTTGAAGCTGCATGTTGGTATCTATTCTAGATGAGGGACTGTTGAGCTTCTATTGAATGATGCTGTGCAGAGTTGAGATTAAAAGCTGTGGGTTCTATCTCACCTTTTATATTTGAGATCCTCTTACTAGATCGCATGTTTACTTTCTTCTATCGTGGTTGGGCTTGATTCTTGTCGGGCTAACAATACAAAGTAGGAAGGTAAGCAATAGGTGATATCCTCGCTCGTGTCACCGTCCTTGGGGAATGTTGAGAAGGCTTCTTGTCACAGGACACAAGATGAGTTTTTCCAGACATTGTAAGATTACTTACTTAGTGTCGGGTCTGTGTCGGGTTGCCCTTAATTATCAGGCACATTACCTAAAAGTTCGGATTTACGGGTGAGGCGGGTATGTTGTGTAACACTCCTTCATAGCCTGACGTAAATGTAGGGTAGCATTTTCGCTTCACCTGATGAATAATCTGAGATTGATGATGCTAAAGACGAACTTTTATTCTTGTCTCCTGAGCTTACTTGCAGGTAGGAAAGCGGCTCAGTGGGAGGGGAACTAGGATTCCCCTCCTTCCGCGATTCTATTCCGTCTATACAGTATGATCGTACTTGCAGATCTTTCTCGTTTTCAGCTGTGAAACGTAAGCTTCTTCCTCAACAGACATCGAGACCAACGAAAGAGTAAATCATTGGTTTTGGTATAATTACTGAGAAGGAAAGGGCGGGAGGTTTCACCACTTTGCTCTTATGTCGGCCGACTTGATTTTCAGCTGTCAAATCAAGACGATGTCTTCGTGTTTGACACACCGAGCACGGCTGCCTTGTGGAAAAAAAGCAGGTCGGACTCCAATGAAGGTGATCGAGTTCTTTAAGCCGATGGTTGATCACTGTTTCAATCCATTCTCGTATGTCATTTTGGCTTTGCAGGTGCATGGTAGGTTTAGAGCTTTATAATTCCTGCTTAGATGGTCATTTTAATGGCCTCGAGGCACACTTAGCCAGGTGACCATACTTAACTGTGTAAAGCAGGCAAATGTGCCATCCTGTATTGCGCGGGTCTCCTAACAACCGCGTATTAGATTAGCTTGGCCCGCTTCCGACGGAAGATCTCTTGTGTGATGCGCGCTCTATCATTCGAGATTTCGTCGTCAGTCCTCCTCCATTGTCATCTCACTTGCAGATACGAGTGCGGCTCAGAATGGAGCCCTGACAAAGCAGATCATTCCATTCAAGACTCCTCGCCAACTTTTGCTCATGTGAGCATAGTCAATGGATATTCGACTAACCCCAAAACTATCTAAAGTCGTCGGTATGACCTTTCAGCTCGGCCATGATCTCTGCCTGTGCTTTGGAAGCGTGTCTCGAACATCACGATATCTTTCGTAATTCAAACCCCAAATTTTCTGGAGAGAGGCTACTTTGCTTCCTCAATATCACTCATTTCAAAGATTTATTTCTGTCAATCTCCTGTGGTCTTCTTGGACCAAAGGCGGTTCCACTCTTAAATGTGCTGTACAATCTATTGCAACAAACAATAATTGCTCTTGGTAATCGGAACGAGATCCATTGCCATTGTCAATCTTGTCAGTCGGAAGGACCCCGACAACACTGGTCAGTGTGGAGGGTAGAACGGGCTCTTGGATCCCCCTCCGTACCTTCAGGGGAAGCAAGTTTCAGGCAACTGCACAATATTGCAATAGTGTTATTTCGAAGGTTGTTGCCAACGGAAAAAGAAAAAAGTTAGATGTGTTTCAAAATGTGGCCCAAATGCGGACTTCAAAATACTGTATATATTTCAGGTGGAAGCTACGGATGAATGATGATAAGAACTAGTAATGACAAAGGGAAGCCCCCGTGATTACCACAGAGACACGTATAGGGTTGTATTATGTATTAAGTTTCACAGCATATCACGGAACAATTCTGGCGAGCCGAGGCAAATTCCTTCATGGTGTCATTGGTTGTAAAAGATTTCAAAGCAGGGGAGGAGAATTTGTACCACCCACTTCACTCCCCCCTGACCTGTCTCACCCCGTCTCACTCCGCCCCATCCCGCCGCACCCGCCTGGTCTTCATCTCTTACTCCTTAATCCAGAAACTCATTCACTTGCGCTTATATATCAGTGATTGCCTCATCCACGAGTATATAAAGTCAGACGAATTACTTGAGGATATGGAATATCCTGTAGATTTTCAAGACAGCACGAACTCTTGGGTTCCCATCCGCAAGTTCAAGACAAGTTGTCCGTGATATAAAGGTCCAGAGCGAGAGAGGCAGAAGGTTTGGATATCTTACTGTACACCCAGTGTTGCTGTGTTGATACTTTCACGCTCCGTAATCTGTTAAGAAGAAACAATGGCAAAACTGGAAGAATTCCACCTTGGTGCCTCACAGTCTCATTGTGTTTTTGACATTTGTGTAACTCATCGTAGCACACACCAAGACTTTTGGTGATCTGGTTCACCTTTCCCCTCTCATCTCATCTCCCCTTCTCCTGCCCTCTTGTTGACCTAGACATCGACCTCTATGCGCCACAGGCAAGTCTCTCCTCACTTTTCGCTGATGCCTCCGATAGCCTTCGCTGATGTCTTCATTACTCTTGGATTATACCTGCAGTCGGGGCGAGAAATAATACTCGTACAGATGAGACGCAACTCACCTTTCACTGATGTCTTCCTCACTTTCCGCTCATGTTTCCGTGGCTTTTCGCTGATGTCTACTTGTATTGCGGAACACAACTTCTTGACAACGGCTTATATCTACTCATAAATCCTCTCGCTCTAAACCGCCGGTGCTATTGAGGATGCATGTGTAGAGAAAAGGGCGTCGCTGGCCACAATTTCATGGATCCGCGGGCTCTTAGGTCCCACCACAGATCTGTCTTCTTCTTTTCGAGTTAGGTATTCGTGG
This sequence comes from Mollisia scopiformis, assembly GCF_001500285.1. Lineage (NCBI taxonomy): Eukaryota > Fungi > Ascomycota > Leotiomycetes > Helotiales > Mollisiaceae > Mollisia > Mollisia scopiformis. The sequence continues at coordinate 729,621 of NW_017263596.1, forward strand.
GTACATAAACACACTAATACAACACACTAAAGTAAATTCTCAGCACAGTACAACAATCGCGCCATATCGTTTTGGGGAAGAGGTCGACTGTTCCCCACCAGAATGTTTGCTCCTCCTACCTAATGCTATGTCTCACGTGAGCAGCGCCGCCTTTGCTCAGGCTCAGCTCAGGTTCAGCTCAGGGCAGCTATGCTCAGGTGTGTTTCATCGCGACATGGCGCAGCTAAGACCGGGCCCACTAAAAATCACCAACTTTTGACGAGAGGCCCCCGAAAAGGCTCCCCTCCGTCCGCTAGGGATCCCAAATATGTTACCACTATTCATTTCACAATTACACAGACGGACACGGAGTGAATAATTCAGGAAGTTTGGCTTCCCCGCCCTTATGCAGTTCACCTACCTGCTGTCTAATCTAAGAATGGCCTCTCATCTCCCATCCTTTCTCTCATTTTCTCGGAGCCCTCTCTTACCTGTCCAGCACAGACCTTTCTTTCTTGTTTACACTCTAGATATTTACATCGGCACGAACAAGATTCTATACATTATGTGTACCGCAGAGATGAGCACTGCGCCGACGAGAAAACAGAGGCAGTCTAAGACATAGGCCCTCCCATAGGCAAGTCTGGGATCGATGTTAGACCATCTTCAGCGATTACCCAACAACTTGAATGACTACGATTATTCAATCATTGTCTGGTACCTGCAATATCTCTTCTAGCAGACATCTAGAGCTTGATCTCAGTTCTCTTCCTTGACTTCGACCCTTTGGTGCTGATGCACAGGTCTCTCGCCCAAAAATATCACGTCATTGTCGTCCGATAGATCGAATACCGCACCCCGTGCTAGAGGTTTGAGCCTCTTATCTTTTGTAGCGGATTCAAGGCATTGACCGTTGTCACCTTCTTGTTTTGATTGACCGGAAGACTCCCCTGCCTCTGATTCATCTCTGAGTTTCCTTTTCCTTGAAGTTATCCTGCTCATCCTGTGAGCAAGGACAGAGCGATCAAACACAAGTTTTCCAATAGAGAATAAATTACTAGCCTTCATTCTACCTTTCCATGACGAAAGTTCATGGAAGAGATCGTGTTCGAAGCTTTTGTGGCATATTGGGTAGTCTAGCGGGACCTCGCTGCAAATGTCCGTGGGATCAATACCTGCTGCCAAGAATGCTTCAAGCACCGCAACGTAGTTCTCCACTCAGCGTGGTGTGATTATTGTTGTAAAATCAGAATTTTGAACCTTTCCCAGACTGTCAAGAGCGGCGGGCCATAGAGGACCCGCTTTGAGTCTAGGCAGAGCGTGCGGTAGACTGTACACATGATCTGAGCTGAGCTCGAGCAGCACACGCACCATCTTGCCTCTTGGAAATGGGACAGATGGCTCAAAATACTCCGAGCTACAGAGGGCGTGCAAAAGAGCCCTCGAAACCTCAGGCTGCTCTCTTTTGTTCTGATTCCTCAAGATACTCTTCACGTACCCGACAGGCCGAGAATTGTGGATCCTAGCAACCAATTATTGTCCTTGAAGTTCGCCGTGATATGCGGCAGCTGTAGGATCCAGCTTGTTCTCCATGTGTTGTAAACCTCAAGGTATTTTATTTGCTCATTGATGGATCCAACATGGTCATCAGCGTAGTGCGCATAGATGACAACATCCTCTGCAGTTCGAAGATGATCCAAATTGAAGCCTACTTTAAAGACTTTCTGGTGCTGGGGCATGCCAAGGAGCGCAATACTGCAGGAAGGCTCCCCTGTGTACGTGTTGATTTGCGAGAAGCCTTTCGACATGAGCATAGTGACCGAAGCTCTCAACATTGCGAGATCTGATGAAAATCTTGATTGTCTGGTATAAGAGATAATCCTGGACCATTGTGACTCTTGCTCCAGAAAATCGCGAGCGGTGCGGTGCATATAGACTATCGTGGAGCCTTGAGAGATCGTGGTCGAAGCCTTCGGCACGGAAACTTCTAGAAGCCCGGCACACCGTGCAGTGAGGTGGATCCGTGTATCCTCACACATCATGTCCAATTCTTCTTTTGACATCTCTTGAAATTGTTCTAATTCTTCGTCGTCGCAGAGAGCAGCCAAGAGGGATACCACAGTTAGAGGAGGAGCACTAACGCTTGGAGGAGCCTGTTGAGCTTCGAGAAAGTCTGGGAATTTCACGGTCGTTGTTACGGGTGTCTTTTGGAAGGGATCAAGTCCCAGTTGTCTCGTCCTTCTCATTATCTGGAATGTTTTTGATGCCCATTCAAGATAAACAGGCTCTATCTGCGTCAATATGGTATTGTATAAGGGGTATAGTTCCCCTGGAAATGACCTTAAGCGTGTCCAAAGTTGGGCAATGGAATCCCGATTGTTGGCACCTCGCAAAAGCTGTTCGATAACCACCTTGACCCAGAGAAATACCCCTTGTGCCTTTTCCAAGATCTCGACTTTCAGAAATTCAAGAAGCTGTGGATCTCGATCTGCTAGCTTCATAAAAGCTTGACTACCTTGGAGTTTGTCTCTAACATAAATCTCAATGCCTTTGAATGTGAGATCTTGCAGTCGAAGTTTAGGGCCATCCCGGAAATTTTCCTGGAATGCTACCCAAGGTCGGCTTGATAGGCAGAATTTTGCCATCCCCGATCTCTTCTCTAGTCGCTTGAAAGACATGCAAAGCTGTTCGGCGTCTCCGCTGAATTCGTCAAGGCCATCCACAAAGAAGCACAAGCTCATTTGATGTTGCTGTTGCTCGATAAGCCTCTCAAATGCTTCATGAAGCTCTCGAAGTGACCAAATTTTGGTTTTGATTTGGTGCTCAGGAGTCGGTAGTTTGTCATAATGCTCTCCCCATTGCGCAGGGAGAACAAGAGGGATAAGATTGGGATTGTGACCAAGGACTTGGAACAATAGCGATCGAAGAAGTCCTTGCTGGCTCTTCTGTATGTCTGTTCCGCTGTTCCAAAAGAAAAAGGTTGCGATGCAACACTGACTAGACAGTCTCTTCTGACTCCACTCCCGGAGGTACTTGGCCGTGTGGCTGCTGTCATAAATGTGTTTCATCAAAGTGGACTTTCCAGAACCTGCTTTGCCGTTAATCCAGTATATATTGGCATCTTGCCTTAGCCATTCTACAAAGTTATTCCACGGCAAGTCCGATTGTTCTGCACCACAAAATATCCAGTCAAATGTTTTAGAGTGCGCTTCCTGTATTTCCTCGTATCGATTCGTCATGTGAGGATAGGATAATTGCTCGAGAATTGTTGTGTTCACGAAGTCCCGCAGCTGAGATTCCTTTTCAGGCCTGACATTCAGCATTTTGACTCTAGCTGTAATAAGGTCCATGGTAGAGAAATGAGAACAGATATCTTTCCTCAAATCTGCAATCATTTGACGGGTTCTGTGGTGTGCATTCTCATTGATGGATTCCGATCGGCATATTAGCAATGCTAGAGACTTGACAACCTCCTGTGTCAAGCTTTCATTTGTGCTCAGGATGGCCTCGAGGATTCGTTTCGTCTGCGTGTCTAAAGTGTCGAATCGAGTCAACAACTAAAGGCCGGTTGCATCGATGATCCCCCTAGCAAAGGTTAGCCGAAAGATGGTGATACATGTCTCCCAAAGCTCCTACTTACCCCATCTCAAGCAGTAATCGTGGCATCAAAGACTCACTAAGACTTGATAACCTCTCCCTCAACGCCGAAATTTCGTTTTTCGACCATGCAGTCCTCATTGCAGCTCTGAAGGTTTGCCATACACGATTCTTTCCATCTTTCAGTTTCAAATCATTAAGTTTGCGTAATAACTCTCCGGCAATCAGCGCAGCATTATTGCAAATTTCGAGAAAGCTGTCTCGATGCTCATCAATTGCTGCTTCTGATTGTACTCCAACTCTCTCACTAGAAAACTGGACTTCGACACATTATAACTCTACAGGTCTCTGTCATAGACAGGCCATATTGACCTCGTTGAGCCAGGATCAATCTTTTGTCCTCTTGGTTGGTGTTCTCAGTATGAATAGTAACTGTGAAAGTCGCGGACCGTGGGAGGACTTTGTACCTTTCTCTCTCCAATTTCGCTCCGCATAAGTGAAGCAAGCCCGTAATTTTAAGGTGAATTGTAAGAAAATCATGCTTTCGTTACTCCATGACTCAAAAGCTCGTTCACAATATTCATTGACTGCAATCGAGGTATATATAAACACTCCAACACAGACACTCACATGCATACAAAGAAAACAAGACAGCAGTGGAGGACTACCAGTACTTACTCGATGGCTTGCAGATCTAAAGCGTCTTAGTTACTAGAGCCCGGGGGCTGGGGTAGGAGTCTTTGTGAATGCAAGGAAAAGTCTCATGTTCCGGCGGAGATGAGAATATTGACAATAATAAACAACTCTTGACAACAAGAAACAACTTTTAACAACAGCAATAACCCAAACTCTCTACATCTGCAACACCCAAACACTGAGCAGCTGAAAACGCTACATGCACCGCAACCCTCCAAACATCCCCATGTCCCGGGGGCAAAGCTAGCATTGCATACATGTCTCCGGGACAAAACCGGCATCATAGCTCTCGTTGACCTTTTGTTTGAATAGCGGATCAAAACTAGCGGATCATGCGAAGACTTTATACCTTTTTGGCTCCACTTAATCAAGGAAGGGGGGGACATGTGAGTTGTGCGTGAATCGAAAACTAACAATATGTTCCTTGATCCGATCGCGGAGATCATATCAACGAAAATGGTTTAAGCACTCGACTTTTGATGGTGAATTGTTTGAATGCTTTCGGAATGGCTTGCTTGTTTGTACACTACTTCTCTTATCCTTTGCTTTTTAGTAGCAATAGTTACTAGCTCCACAGACAGAGAGGACAGTGCAATGTCACCACCTATCACCAAGTTTTTCGTCTCTCAAAGTCCTGCTAGGTATCATCGATTTCCCCACATCAAGGTCCGGCAGCGAAAAGGGGTTGGTTGACACGTGATTCGTGGGAGTAAATGTTTATAGATAGACAGCATTTGGAGACTGAACAAAGCAAAGAAGTCTATGCCAATCACATCTCACTATACAAATACAAATGTCTTACAATCATCACTCTCCCATACATCCCTCACCCACCACCCCCTTCCTCCTCCTCTTCTTTTTCCTCCAACACAACCTCCGCAACCCTCTCCCCCCTCCTCTCCCCCTCCCTCATCAAAAACTTATACCTACCGCCCAACACCAAATCTTTCGCCACCACCTCCCTCGTGCGCCCCAAACTCTCAATATCGTTAATCCTCTGCAGCGTCTTCTCCAAATGCTCATCGAAGCCTTCTTCCCCGCAAATTTGTCGGAACGCGCGCTGCATCGGCACCGAGTCGGCGCGCACGTAGGCTTCCGAGGTGATTGTGAAGAGGTTCACGTGGTCGTAGTCTTTGATGAAGTCGGCGCGCGTCATGATTTGCCGGGCGATGTGCAGTGGGATTTGAGGGATGATGTGCGAACCGTCGTCCAGGGAGGTGGTTGAGGGGAGGGAGTTTTCGAGGCGCACGAGGGCTTGGGCTAGGACCATTGCTGCGGACTGGAATATGTTAGTTGGAATAAGTCATAACGGGGATGAGGGGTGACTTACGGCATATTTCTGCTGATCCATGACATCGTCGTCCATTTCCATACCGAGGATCCAGCATTGGTTGAGGAACCATTTTCGTTCCGTGTCAATGATCTTATCGCAGGTGCTGAGCATGTCTTTTGATTTGGCGACTCGATTCAAGTGTGTGAGACGGCCTCCAACTCGACTATAAACCTCCGAGAGGACTTCTGAGTCGGGAGCCTCTTGGAAATATTTCTGGCGATACTTTGAAAGCGCAGACATCGCTTGGCTCTTTGGGAGATCGGATATGGCTGTGACCTCCATGCGAGTAGCAAGCTTCTTTAATCGTTCGTACACCCAGTACTCATCACTGTTGAAGACCATGGTGACGAGGTTCGCTGCTGCCCATTGTTCTGCTCGTTGCTGAAGTAATTCGAGGAGATCCCGCCCATCTTCGTCGTCTCTTAAAAGATGAACTGCGTTAATGATTATGATAAGAGGTTTCCCCACCAATTTTCGTCGCTTCAAAGCCACTTTCTCTAGCTTGTTGAAAGCTCGTTCAATATCCAAAAGTGCTGTAGAGTCTCGAGGGCCTCGTTCTGAAAAGTACGATCCGATATAGTCTTCATGGAACTCAAAATCCAGAGCCTTCCCCAGCCGTACACGGAAAATTTCCGAATCTGCATGAGCCTCAAACATACTGCATCCCTCACCATTGATCTTCTGCATAGCATCGAGCAACATGCTCGATTTCCCAGTACCTTTCTCGCCAATCAAGAGGTGATACCTTCCTCGTTCATCTCCATTGACAATAGCATCGATCTTGGCTTGTTCGTCTCGGAGAATCCAATGATCGTCTCCTTGTTCCGTCGGGATGGCGTTTGGCATCTGTTTGCCAATGGCGGCGAGCTCGAGGACAGGGTCGCCTGGTTCAAAGGCGCCCTCCATCTTGTGGAGAACAAGCCATTTGTAGAACTTGTGGTACATATAACCTCCAAGTCCAAATCCCGTTCCGAGGACAACAATGCTGGCAAATGCTGTTGCTGCACTTTCAAGCATCTTTTTGCCCAGTGAGGGTTCATCTTGAAAGTCGTTCTTCCTCTGCTTTGTATTCCCTTTCAAGTTCTCCGGTGAAATTTGGTTACCTATAAGTTGTTAGTGTTATACTTCATGTTTATCAGAGTAAACATCTGATGCTCCTGTCAATGAATCAAAACGTAAATTGAGACACGTAGATACATAATCACGTGATGAGACCTCCAGTGAGATGATGGCATACTTTCACCATGTCTCACGGCTCGTCGTGAAGTGCGACAGCAGCAGCCACCACTGTGAGACACCCGGTAGCCGACAGGAGTATACAAGCTCGTCATTACTCGACTTCTAGAACTTTATCTCCAACATGCATCACAACCTGGGGTGCATGAACCTGACACGCGACCGGCATATTGCCACGAGGCAAGAAAAACCAATATCAAATAATGCTGCAGCAACGGCAGAAGGAGGAATAGCGCATGAATAATAGGACTGATCTACTCACGCAATTCCCCGACATCTCCAGATTCTCCAGGTTGGCTCGTGGCAATCCCTCTTCCATGCTGGCGATGAGCTGATCTCCCTGGACACGTCGGACGAACGCGCCTCAGAGAGGAAAGATGATATATTCGCCGAGATCGTAGTGCCGACCTCATGATATGTGACATGGAGGGGGCGAAAGAGAGCTGCAATCGAGGTTCACGGCTCTATGCATGCGCACTGAGGGGTTGTCTCTTGCATGCAGCTACTCTGCAATGAAATGTAGTAGGCCTATTCTTTGTGGTTGTTGTGATCTGTTGACCACTGCGGGTGTCCGATCGCTGCTTGGCGACCTAAAGGAGATGGTTCAGGGCTGGATTCCAGTATGGACAGGGCTACTTACCCGGTGGCATACTTCTGAAAATCATAACTATGACCCCTTATGATAAAATGAACATCTTAAGCTGGGGATACATTTCAGACGAACTCAAATCAGAGTTTTCAACCTTCGAGAAGCTGTCAGTAGATTGTATGTTAATTGGAGATAGTTTTGATGGTCGAATTGCGCGCATGCAAATGTTCTGCATTCTTGGAAAGAACCACTCACCCAAACACTAACCTGAAGGAGGGGAGGTCCACCAGCCACTTTTCCTTTTCTTCCTTCGTCTTCGCCCTCTTCTCCTTCACACAACTCCATCTCCGACGTTAATTGACCTCACCTCATATTCATGAACTTGATCATGTCCCGGAACAGCTTCCAAGCTCTTTGTCAGATCTATCGGCTACCTGCATTCAAACCCATTCATCATGCAGCAAACGGGATCCGCTCCGCGGGCAAATGCACCGTTGAAGTCATTACTGACAATCGATAACATGATGCGACAGAGGCATCTTGTAACGTCGCACAAATTAACCTTTTCGTTCTCGACCGACTTCCTGGAGACAACTTCCAGAAGTTGCCACCGGACACACTGTTTCCGATTCTACCACTTCAATACCGGTAGGCCTAATCTTCCAGGAAGGATCTCCTGGTAGAGTCATTTGACATCGATCTTCCGAATTGAGTTGTGGGGAAAAGAGCCGCCAGACTGCGACAGTCGCAAGTTAGATTGCGAACGGAGCTGATCACTGCACACAGACGGGAGATCTTCTGGAGCCGCAAACACCAAATCTGGGAGGCGAGCGATTGCCATCAATATTATCTGTCAAGTATGATATCACAGTTACTTTAGCTTGCCTCTCGAATCGTGAGTCCTTCAGTTGTCTTGAAAAGGCGCCGAGAACTATGAGAGCATACACCGACGCTCATGATCTTCAGGTCCGACACACACCTATGTGTTGAGGCACACCAAGTCGAAACATCCTTTGGCTCGTCTTCAGCCTAGCCGGCTTGGAACTCGACAACGACTTTCTTCTCCAATCAGCCTTGGTGCACTTTGCTCAGATTCTCGCACAGACTGTGCAACAAGGCTGAAGTCGGCTGTGACAGGGATGAGAAACATGTTTCTAACAGACTCCGTGCTTGATCGACCAGCATTGGGGACAAACATCTTCTCAGAGAAGAATGCTCTCTATGCCATGATTATGGAAATGTTTGCGTTGTGAACTTTCATTTTTCTTTGTAGATTTTTCTGCAATTTCAAAATGTTGATGAGAAGTTCTCAGAGCATTAGTTCGGACTGGAAGTGCACGACCCCTGACAATTTCAGAATGCTTGCATGATCTTCTCCCGGGAAGGACCCCTCATCACTCCAGATCCCGTTGACGGATCGAGTCGGTACCAACGAAAGACTGACTAGGGTTCGTCTGCATCATTATGATAATGCATGATATTAATGCACCCCGACCAAATGGACTACTGTTGACCTATCAGATGTCGAATAACCGGCAAGGGGAAGGAGAACTGCCCGAAGTATAGTGAACATCGACGGGATATTTCTTATCTACTCTGGCAGGGAACCTCACTGTCTTCTGATACAATATAGAGATGCCATGTACCAGTGTCTTGAGACCCTCTATCAGAACTCCACCCCTTTCTACAACACGATCTCCTTGCTTCTTTTATCTGTTTGCAAGTACTGGACATCAACACTGCTTTTGGATATGAGATAAAATTACTCCTCACGCCCAACCTGAGCCTGGTCTTATCCCTTATCGTCTACCACTTGATGATTTGGTGTCATCCTGATTCGTGATAGAAGGTTTTGGGTGAAGATACTGAATCGAGCTTTGCAACACAATTGGAGAAGAACAATATTACTCTATGTAGAGCAATTGGCTGTGGAAAAGGGCAATACGACAAAATAGCACCCACTGGAGTGGAAGTGGTTGCAGCTGAAGCATCTTTGACTGCTGAGGGTGTGACATTTGGGAACTTGGCTTCGAAGTTTGGATTGTCTTAGTCGCGGCTGCGACTAAAATCGAAAAGATGTCTACAAGTTCGGCTTCTATCGTGGGGTCCGATATCTCGGCTTCAACAACTCCAACCTCGCCAACCACAACGATCTCTTCGGAAGATCAACATCCTCATGAGGCACCACCTTGGATTCTACATCACGTCTTACACCCAGAATGTGCTGCCGAGCTACCCTTGACAACCATGTTTAGCTTCAACTCAGGTATGTTGGCAACTTGCGTCCCTGACTCTGATAGATCGATATTAACAACATATTTACAGGGCAAAAGCCATCCTCCTTGAGGGACGCTCAAGCATGGTGGCAATTGGATCCAGAAGGGCGCTTGCTCACGCAGGTTATGTCTTCTTTCACAGATAGTGGACCTTGGACAGAGGAGAAACAACAATCAGCACAAACCGAGCTCGAACCTGTCCCCCTGAATGTAACACAGCCCATCGGCCACGCCCTCGATCATCACATGAATCCCGAGCATGAGCCCCGACTACGAAAAGTACGATTTGTAGATCCACCACCGCCACCTGTAGAAGATAGATATCTGAAGAAGCCGCATGCGGAGCCAGCAGGATTACCATATGAGTATATCAAAGACTTCTGTTTGAAGGCTTTTCCTGCCGAGTATGAACAGGCCGACTTCAGCAACCCGCTCAAAGCTTTAGATTATCTACGCGATCTGGAGTTCACGAGAAGAGCACAATTACGAGCAGCAGGAAGAAGATGGGGAATTACAGAATACACATGGCAGGATGGATTGAAGCAAAACCCAATAACACTGGCATGGTATTTGAGAATGCAGCATGTTGAGATGGAGCTTCAAAAATGGTTCGCGCAAATGTATGTCGGGCTACGTATATGGGTATGTTTCTCTTCCAGGGCGAATTCAAGTCTGCTGCTAACTTGTTTAAGATTATGATCAACGAACTCAAACAACCCTGGCTATCGAGGCAAGAAATCTTGGCAATGCTCAATACGCTCTACCCTCCCGTCATCCTCTCAGTCCCGAGTGATCAGATCTCGATTAAGCAACTACACTGGCACCGAAAAGTCATATTTGGATGGATCTTGGCGGTTGAAAAGGATGGACCAGAGGCGATTCTCGGTATCGAAGACTCACTTCTCAAAGGAAAGCACTCATGGCGAAAGATTACTCTCAGCCTTGAGAATTATCTGAAGCACGCCAAGAACCAAATCGATTTCGCGCTGACCTTAGGCCATGAATGCGATACTCTCCCAGGCGAGCCGAATTTTCATCGTATTCTTCCTGCCAATCTTCCTCACATACCTCGACTTGATGTTCTGGACGAGAATGGTAAGAACCCGGAGGATTCGATCATGAAAGCAAGATGGGAAAAGGTTTATGAGAAGTCTAAGAAATCAGATCAACAACCGGTCCAATCCGTGTTTGATGAAGGATGGAGGTCTAGAAAAATAGTAAAATTCTTCTTCAGGTACAACGGGTCCCGAGATATATTGACGTCCACTATGCCCGAATCGTCCAGCCCTACCAATCCGGAAGGATCGAGCCCCGTATCCCAATCTAATGTTAAACCTGCCAGCCCAGAAAGGCCAAAGTCCCAACCAACCTCCAAACTTAATGACGACGCTGAATCCGATACCAACGTAGACTACTCTACGATCATCCCACCCTGGGAACGTCCGTTTTTCTCCAATGTCCAACCGAGCCTCAAACCCCTTGGCTTCAAACCCCCCATCCTCCCGGAAAATCCAGAGGAGGATATCTCCGCCCTGATCCCGCGGCCCCTCTTCTTCCCGAACGCCAAACCGCTCGCATCGGACAATATGGCCTTCCTAAAGTCTGATCCCTTCGCTCCACCTCCACCACCGCCTCCACCGCTCGTTGTCCGACGCCACTCCTCGCTGAGTAACCTCACGTTGAGGGATTCTAAATTCCTACCCAAGACGGAGGGAGAGGAAGAGTCCGAGGGCCCGAAATTAAGGAAGAAGAGATCGTTTATCCAGAAGATGACTGGCGCGGGAAAGGACAAGGAGAAGATAGCTGACCCGGTCGAGCCAAGCCAGGACTTGAAACGCAAGCCGGGAAGTCCTCTGGCAAACGAATTCAAGCCAGAGCCAGAGGACGTCGCGGAATTAAAGCCTAAGAGGAGCCTGCGTGATCTGGTGGGCTGGAAAGCAACCAAGAGGGAGGAGAAGGAGAAGGTTGCCAGTCCACTGGCGGCGGAGTTCAAGGTGCAAGAGTGGGATAAGGAGACCGGTGTGGCGGTGTTGAAGCATAAGAGGAGTTTGAGGGCGTTGGTGGGGCGGAATGGTAGGGGAAGGGAGGTGGAGGTGGAGGTGGAGGATGAGGAGGAGGAGGAGGAGATGATTCTGGGAGGGGATAGGGATGAGGAGAAGAGTTATTTTCTGGAGGATGAGCCGAGTCCGAGGGGGAGGAGGGGGTTTGTTGGGGGACTGTTGTTGAGGAGGGGGAGTGAGGTGGGGGATGCTGGTGCGGGGAAGAATAAGTTGAGGAAGAAGAAGAGTTTGTGAAAGGGAGGGGAGGGGGGCTTGTTTGTTCTGCATTTTGTGGGCGTTTTGTGGGGATGGGGGTGTTGGCCGGTATAGACAGGCAGGCAAAAGGAACGAAATTGTGTTGATACCCTTTAATTTAGCTTTGGAATTGTGAGTGGGTGAGAGTGTGATAGTGTGATTTTGATGTTTTCTGGGTTGGCTGGATGTTCCGGAGAAACTATTTGTAATCGACAGATTATTATCCTGTTCAAATAAGATCTTACTAGTGATTACAGACTTCGACAGTTGGGACACAGAGCTTAAATTTGTGCTAGACTTTTACTTTCCTTCACTTATGTGAAAAGTGTGGTCTTTGAGGGATCCACATACGGGGTATTGGCACACAATTCTAGGCATGTAGCACAAGATAGCTAGCTGGTTGCCGTAGAATCGAGACATTTACACGTTCGTACGAGACGCTGCGGTTTTGCTTTTCCGAGTCGAAAGGAGTTGTGAAGAAAAAGGTTTGAATGTCCTGGAACGGGCGGATGCTTACATTATTTCTAGCTAAAGTTTTGAGTAGAATGATTCGGTATATATACATAGCAAGTCCAACCCACAATGACATCTCACCGACCCTCCTCCTCAACGACCTTCGCCAACCCCCTCGGCCCCCAAAAATCTTCCCCTCCCTCTTCCTTCCCCCTTCGCCAAAGCGCCTCTAACATCTCTTGCGCCCAAACCACCGTCCTCATCTTATACCTCGCGTTTCCCCACGCCTTCCTCAGCACCTCCCTCTCCCCTTCAGTTGTCAAACAAGACCCAATAATCATAGACGGCCAAAGAACTATCCCTTCTAATCTTGACGGATACAGAGAAGAAAGGAGCGGGAGGCAGATTGAGATACGGATTTGGATTTCCGGGGTAGGAAGAGGATGGGACGAGGTAAGCGTAATGAGATACAGGAGGAGGGCGTTCTGGTAGAGTATTGAACTGGTTGTTTTTTCGGGAGAAAGAGGGGTTGGAAGCCAGGCTCTGAGACGGTGGGAGAGGTGTTCGTGGGTTTCTTTTGTGGTGACGGGTTGGCTGGTGATGGTTGATATTTCGGGGAGGAAAGCGGAGAGTAGATGTCCTTGTTCGGCGAATATAGAGGAGTAGAAAGTGTATTGGGGTGTGGAGGAGAAGTTGCCGATGAAGAAGTGTAGGTCGAGGATGGAGTGAGAGATGGGGGTTTGGAGCTGGGTGACTGGGTGGATTGAGGACCCGAGGCAGCGGAAGGAGTAGAGTTCGAAGAGGTGCCCGAAGAGAGAGAGGTGCGAGGGAGCGGTTAGGAGGGTGGGTGAGGTGAGGATGGTGTGGATTAGGTGTCGGCTTGCAAGGAGGTGGTGGAATATTAGGTTCACCGGGGTGGCGGCCATGATCTGGGTGGTTAAATTAGTTCGTGAGGAGACGAAGGGACTGAATTGGACTTACTTCGATCATGAGGAGCATCATTGTGAGCAGTAGTATGTGTAAGACATCTTCAACATCTTCAGTAGTATTGTTGAACAGCCTGTTTCGTAGGCCACGTACCACAAGGGAATAATGGGACCAAGTAACTGATTTAGTATGAGAATCGGTTGTTTCATCGTAGCAGATATCTGCGCCCGAAGCAGCCAGCACACAGCTCATGAACAGCTCATCTGACAAAGCGAGTGGGAGGACGTAAGATGCGAAGGGATTCTTCGAGGATGGGGTAATGCTAAAAGCATTGCATGTTTGGGAGAGATATCGATCGAATAGGAGGCGAGACCCGGATGATTGGAGGATATGGGGATTGTAGGGTAGGGACCACTGCATATACCAGGGTCTACTTGACGATCCAGTAGACGAGGGGCTGGATCTTGACGAGACAGGGACAATTGATGTTGTAGTTGGTGTGAAACTTTGCAAATTGTGGTTTGTTGGTCGTTCATCAGTCCTTCTGTCCTGATTGTTGCTCAGAGTTTCCTATTCTCCGAAGTCAGATTCCGCATTTGCTCCTTGACCGTGGACTGACCTTTTCAGAAACATTATCATTGGCCTCTTCATCCTTCTGTTCAGTCAAAGCGGGCCATGAACAAGCCACTTTCCTCTTTTCGCAATTCTGACCTATACTCGGATCAGCTTTGGTTATCCCCGAGGACGGAAGTTGGTCTTACAGATTGGCCTCCGCTCATCACACTTCTTTCGCCTCGAGCGGCATGTGAGACATCCTAGCTTCGTCCGGGGGAATTTGCGTCGAATCCGAGGCTTGTATGCTGCAGCGGGGGCGGAGGTTGAAGGGGGCGGGGCTGTCTGAGAGCTGGATTGCTCGCTGAGTAATGTGCTTGCCAGAATACTCGACATGCAGAATAGAAATCTCCTGATGATTAATGTCTGAGCGAATGAAGAGGGTTCGTGTATAGAGGCTGAAATATGTTGAATAGGTAAGCATATCGAAGGAGCCCATCGTGGGCCAACCATGCTTGTTCGGCGGAGCAAAGGCACATGTACCGCAGAAAGTGGGTGAGGCTTATCGAAGCGCGACGCTGTTTATCGAAGCGCGAGTTTCTAAAAATTGTTCAAATGCCATTTCGTTTTACCCTAGGATCCGAAATGAAGCCACGTAGTAACATGGGAGACAAGGGGAAGGGCCGGGGCACAAATGCGGTCTTTATAAGGACAGCAGCTGCCCGAAGTGTTCCCCAGGTACTGGTACCTTTTGCCACAGGATGGATTACAGCCCCAATCCAAATAGACCTCGTGGAATGTAAGTATATTGTGTCTACCATGATTATAGTCTTTGCTGAAGATTTGTAAATCTAGCCTCCCAGTGATCTCTTGGGGACATCCAAGTAAGTCAATAGCTTTTCTTGCTTCTAGCCCAGCTGTACCACTCGAAGCGTACCCAATTGACCAGGCTCTCAGAGCTTCCCAAGCAGAAGAACATCATCACCTATGAGCTTTGTGCAAATCAACAGCGACCTTTAGCGGGAGCACTTCGAAACGCCTTCTTCAATACCGCTCGGCGGACTTGGGCGCAAGTATTTTATGTTGGGCCACCGCTTGTAGCTGCGTACTTGATTATGGATTGGGCAGAGAAGCGGTGCGTTCTTCGACTTGTTTGGATTTGTATGGTAGCTAGAGCTAATCGTTGGGTAGGAACCATTATCTGAATTCGAAGGAGGGAAGGCTAGCGATTCGGGGAGCTAATTCTTAGAGAAAGTATGGATGTTTTCGGACGTTATCAACAGCATCATATTAGCCTGATTCAGAGACAATTAGCATTGGAAATCATAAGTGACCGTGGAAGAGAGAGGTACTGTTTCTCAAAGCGAGCATGTAGAAGCCCAAGGTAGGGAAACCAAAAATGTGAAATCTGTACCTGTAGGATAGAGCCACTATTTGAATTCGAAGGAGGGGAGGCTGGCGAGGGTTCGACTCTTGGACAACATACAGGATTTCGAATATTATTTCCAGGAAAAATGTGCTTGATCAATAAATAATCAGCATTGACAATCATAGGTGAGGGTGGAAAGGACAAAGTAGTACATTACGGTAGCAACAACCAGACATTTACTGGATAACTTATCTAGTCGTTGACTAGGAATTATCCAGCTGGATTTTGGACAGAAAATATCTTGTGCGAAACCAGGATTTTTTTCAGAATTTATCCAGATTTTGGCCGCAAAATCCGTTACTTTGAGTGCCCGAATGCCTGATTGTGGATGCGATCCCTAGCTTCTTGACTTTTCCCCTGAACTCTGTGTATATATGCGCTGCATTCCTGCCCTCCATTCCTGCTTGTGTGATAAACGCGTTCTAGAGGAGAGTTAGTACTGTGAGTTGATGCTGTAAACGGTATCACGTACCTGGGTTGGAAGGGAGTTGAAGGAGGAGATGCATACACACTTTCAAGAAACAAGACAAGAGAGATGCATAATGCAGACTTACTGTGAAATCTAAGATAGTGGAAGTTAAGATAGCGAGTGAGTGAGCCAAGGCCGAGAAAGTGGGAGTTTGTTTACTTTAGCTAGCGTGTTTATGTTCCTCAAGTACTTAGTAGGTATCTAATGCATACATTTAGTTGAATTTCTCTAAAGGCTTTGAATGCCGGATCAATAATAAGGCAGTATTTCCAGTCTTTCTCCAGGATTTAGAACTTCTTAGATTTTTGAATGAATAATCCTACATAGGATGAAGTCGTTATCCGGCTTTTGTCCAAGATTATCCAGTAGTTAATCAGGAGTCTTAGACAAATCCTGGATAATCTGCTCCCGTGGGGATACTTCTAATCAAAACAAACTAGAATTGTAAACAGCAACAGTACAGGAAATAGAAAAAATAAGTACTTATCTCAAAAATATCATATGTCTCAACAATATACTAGACTATTCTTAATCTTATTTAGCCTTGTTATTTTCTGAAGGGGAGGAGGGGCGGACCCGACCCCGCTTCCGCTTATCGCACTGCCCCTTATCGGCTGCGCCCTTGGTGAAAATTAAAACTGCAATTTTATCACGCCACTCGTTATCGAAAGCAATGAGAATTAGAACTGTCCCTCATTGCACTACCTATTATCGGAAGCAATGAAATCAAAACTACATTTTATCGCATTACTCATTTTCGAATGCGGTGAAAATCCGCCTCAATTCGGGTTCCTTGATCGTGTGTCGGTTATTTTGGACAGCTGGAAGCGGTGCTATATTGCGCAAGGCACTTATTTTCGGATGCGGTGAAAATTAGAACAAGCACGACCACTCGTCCAGTGTTTCCTTATTATAGAAGAATTTTTAGCAAATGAAAGAACAAACACTGGACGATTAACCAAAAGACTTACAGGATTGTAATTGGATTTAGTGTACTACAGTCCGCCGTACACTTATCACGTATTAAGATATTTGAAGCCTGATTGTTCGTGAATATGACCGCTCACTAAGTGCTTTAGAAGTCCGGCGGCTGGCCCTTATTTTCGGAGGCGGTGATAATTGGAACTGCCTTTTATTGTGCTACTTACTTCGGGAAACGGTGAGAATGAGAATTGCTCCTTGTTGCGTTATCTATTTCCGGAAGCAGTGAAAATGAGAACTGCCCCTTATTGCCCTGCCATTCCGGGAAGCGGTGAGCCCCTTATTGCCCTACCCACTTCGGGAGGCGGTGAGCCCCTTATCGCGCTATCCGTTATCGGAGGCGGTGAGAAGTACAACTGCCAGAATACCAGGTCTAGTCACGTTTTTGGAGGGGACGTGCGCAGCCTTATGGAGTAAAGAAAAACAATTTCGAGATTCACGCTCCGCGAACTAGACGCGTCTTTCAAACCTTTCGATTTCGTTCAATTGCGGTCGAGATCGATCTCCTAAGGTAACTCCTAGGGAACCTCGCCCGGGTAACCTAAGTGTGAAACAGCACAAACAGAGGATGTTGGTGCTGAATCACAATGATGCGCATTATTGGGAAGATGTTTTCTTCCTCTCAGGCGCAGCCTGTGAAGGATGAAACCGAAAGCGATCGTAAGTGCACAAGTCAACCCACCGAAAGGGTCAAAGATATGCTAATTAGCTTCTTATTGGCAGAACTCGATCAAGATAAAGACGAGTCGGCGAGCCAACTCGACAGCACATACAGCAGGAGAGAAGAGCTTAATGGCGAGCCGCACAATCAAGACGACCAAGACATACTCCCAGAAGTTAAGGGTTCTACAATTAACAGTATTCGGGAGAAGAAAGATAAAGTCGAGGCGAAGGGGAAGGTAAAGCGGGGTAAGGCAGGTGGCAAGTCTAAGGCTAAGAACGCACCTGCACAAAAATCACAAGTTCAAGAGGAGCTACTTCAGGAGCTTGGTGAGGAGCCCGAGGATCTTGGAGTAGAGGGACTCGGAAAGCTAGATGGCCCCGCTACAGTCAATGGCATCCGAAAGGAAGAGCGAAAGAGTAAAGGGAAAAGCACGGAGCATGCGACCGGTATTCGAAGATCAACGCGCAAGCAAACTCCAGCACCCGAAGACAGCGAAAGCGACTTTGCCCCAGCCAAGCGGAGATCTTCCCGAAATACGACACCTGCGGCTGAGACAGCACTCTCGGAGGTTGGTAGGGAAAGTAATTCTGGAGCTCCACTTAGCCGTCAAACACGTTCTGGAAGCGCCTTGAATACTAGCGAATCTGCCGCAGAAGAGCAGATATCCAAAGTTATTCCGCCCAAGACTAAACAACCCAGAAAGATTAATGGAACGAAGCCCACAAATCGCAAGAAGAAGGGCGCACCACTGCCAGAGATTGTGGAAGATCTTGTTGAAGACAATGATGTTAGCATGGAGGACTTGATCAAGCAAAGCAGACTGTCCAAAAGTGCTACTGCTACTGCTGCAAAAAAGCAGTCTAAGCCCAGAGGAAAGAAAGTCATCAAGTCTCCCCTCACTGTTGAGGACACACAAGAAGATGTTATCTCTGGAGAGCTAGAAAATTTGCCCGAAAAAATCGAAAACGCGAAGCCAGAACCCAAGACATCCACAGCTACCCGACGATTTCTAGACGAGCTTGCTGGAGATGATGACGACCCAGCAGCCGCTTTGCATCAGCCACTTACTTCTGCCCTAGCCCGCGGAAATATATCACATGCAGGTAAAGAGAACTTAGACATCGACGCACAGATACAAAGCGATGCATGGTCCTCGGTACCGCATGCGGCGATGGCTTCGCTTGCTCCGGATGAGGAGGAAGAGAATGCCAACACTCCCAAGCGACCGTCAAAGAAGGCCTTGGGTAAGCGAAAAGCTTCGGATGCTGTTCCCAACCCACGAAAGAGACAAAGAAAGGGTAAGAACGAAAACGCAGGAACGCCGCCACTCACGAACTTCGGATTTACAAATAAATTAGACGTAGTCGAAGCCGAAGAAAGCAACGAGGCAGCTCCACATGGTACCGATGAGGACGAGGAAGGTTCAGGCGCAGTTGCGGGGAGATTAGTGCAAGAACCGTTGAAGGATGACACTACAGGAGAACCAGAATCTCAAGCTAGTCAAACAACACCTAGCGGACGTCGGCCTACACCTGCATTTACACCCATAAACCGGACAAAAACCTTGCCACCCTCCAAAACACCAGTCATGACACCAAGTCGGGTACAAGTCGTAATTCCCGCTCGCAAGTCCCCCAAGGTTACTCCAGCGAGCCATCCAAACCATGATTCTGCGTCAGACTCGGGAAGTGAGTTTGAACCGGATGTACCCGAAGTTCATATATCCAGCGAGAAGAGGAAGCGCCGCCTTCCTACAGATGAGCCTACATCCTCGAAGTTACCACCTAGAACCCCCAAGAGCGGCAGGGCCCCAAGGCAGGTACCCAAGCGAAGCGCGATGTCTAAGACACCAAAAAGCGAATCTACTGGTCGACCAGCTGCCTTTGCAACCGCAAATAGACGCTTCAACGATGAGGAGATGGCAGAACTCGCACAACATGTTGGATCCTGGCGAGAAGAGAACGAGATGACACAGCACACCCTAAACGACAAGATCCAGGCGGGAATCAAGGATGATGCAAAGCATCTTGTGGACTACATCTGCGACCAGATGCCCAGCATTCCCAGAGTAAAAATCATCACTACCTTACGGAGAAATTATCACAACTGGGAGTCTCGCGGCAAATGGACCAAAGAGCAGGACGAAGAACTGAAGAGATTATATGAGGTTCACAAGTCGGACCCTGCGAAATGGAGAAAGATTGGAGCCATGATGAACAAATATAATGAGGACGTCCGTGATCGTTGGCGCGACTATGTTGTTTGTGGCGACAAAATGAAAGAAGGTGCGTGGGGGAAGGACGAGGAAGAGAGGCTGAAGACCCTCGTTCAAGAGGTCTTGGAAGACACCCGCGAGCGTAAGCAAGCCTCTCTCAACCCTCGTAAACGAGCAAACGCCAATCAGCCATCGATCGATTGGTTGGTGATCTCGGAGAAGATGGGCTATACAAGAAGCCGCCTCCAATGCCAGCAAAAATGGAGTGCACTCAAAGACCGTCAGAGCACTGTCATCGCTGATCCAGTAGCGACTGCTCCAATCTCAGAAACGGAATGGCGCGTCGGAGAAGCAAGCAAGGACGCACGTGCTATGAGCGCAGACAAGAAGCTCCGACTCCTGTACGCGATCCGTGACAGTGGTGCTGGACAAGAGGGTAAGATACCTTGGGTATTGATACAGCGTGATGACTTTTATACCAAAGGCGAGAGAATGGCCCTAAAGGTATGCTTTCGACGACTCAGACAGCAGGTGCCCAACCAAGAAAACATGCAACTCCAGGCAGTCGTTGAGTTTCTCATTGAGGCTTTCGAGACTGCTGCTCCTAACGAGCCTAACGGATTTGACATCAAAAATGGGGCTGAGCCGAAGAGTGTGAAGAAAGGAGAAAAGCGTGACAGAGACGAATCCGGTGAACCGTCGATCACTAAGAAACGAAAGTCTACACCACGAAAGTTTAACGACCGAAACGGGATCTTCCTCGAAGATGAACCAGAGGATGTGGCAGACAACGGGGAGGGTACAAGCACGGGCAGACTCAGTATCGCGAAGGCCAAGAAACCTGGATTAATGCAGGATTCCCTTCCCCGCAAGAAGACTAAGCTCCATGAACGCATGCGACAAACTGGTCAGAGCGAGAGTCAAGAGAGCGGCCCTAGCCGTCTGCATCAACGCGAAAGCAGTGACGACATTCTTTCGACTATGCAATCAATGAAAACCGGCAAGCCTAAGGCCAAGCGTGTTGCGAAGAAGCCGCTGACACCGGCAAGAACAACTCAAGCCAAGGTAATAACCAACCCACTTAGCACAGAGCGAGTGACGGAGAGCGATGATGCCGCCAGTGTTGATCATACAACTCAGCCAGAAGAGAATTTGGAGCAAAAATCTCGCCCTGAGCCAGAATCGGACGCCGAAAACCTTGAACAGAATCAAGGTGACGATTCAGATCATGCCAAACCAGCGCTCGTAGCCATGGACATTGATGTTGATGCAGAAGAAGACAATGACCAATCTCCAGAATTACAACCTGAAGACAATTACCCTGATCTTGGCGAAGCGCTCGACGAGAATGGTGAACTGGACATCGTTGCATCGAGCGTTGAAGACGACGCACCCCTTGTGGAAGATGGAGCCGACGAGTCAGAAAGTGACGAGGAAGAAGATGGTCCTCCTGTCGGATATGATGATACGGAAGATCAATATACCTTGCCGGCTCTTCCTCGACCGAGCACACAGTCATCTCCTTCTGAAAGTTCTGACTCGGGGGACTCGGAGGACTCGGAGGATGAGAGAGACCTTACAACACTGACTCATGACAAAGCGTCGGTGGATCTGGATAACACTCAAGACCCCATTGATGAGGATGAGCCCGAAAATCTTGACGGAAGCCTGCAGCCTGAGAATGAACCCAGGGTCAACGGCATCCACAGCGATCACCACGACAGAGAGACCTCAGATCCACAGCCCCCTCCTGATGTGCCAGAGCAGCGAGGTTTTGAACCAGGTACTCAAGGACTAAGATCCAGCTGGGATGGATATGGTGACGCTCTTCAGTACAATCGTGACCTGTCTCGAGACAGTCAAGTCGCGTCTGTTCCTGGTCGTAACGTTGCTGCAGCAACTTACTCAATTTCGTCTCCGGCTTCGACTATTCCACGATTCGTCATCTCTTCGGCGGCTAGAAATGCCTCGAACGAGCAAAGCGAACAAGAGACTGATTCGGCTCAATCTGACAGCGAGGTGGAGGAAGAAGATGAGGAACCGATAGTAGAACACTATGCGGAGGATGACATCGATGAGGACTACCAGGAAGTACAACAACATCGCCGCAAGAGCAGATCATCAGCACGCCAAGAAAGCCTTGAGCTATGACCTCCTACAGTCTGATATGAGAGATGGACAGCGGATGTAGAATATTAATGAGCGCAAGACATATTTGCAAGCGAGGGGAGGCTTGTTTCCAGAGCGGCAGCGCCTACAGGCAGCTTGGTCTCAGAAAATTTCTTTGCTCTTTTACGAAGGAGGTGCATTACTCGGCGTCGGTCAACCATTGCTGGCGTTATTTTTAAGGGGATGGGATGAACAAAAGTGAGCCTTGGCGTTGGGACGACCGTCTACGAGATGTAGCGGTACTGTAATGAATATAGCTAATTCTTGAATCTCCTTGATGCTTGCGATGTGATGTCTTGAGAGGTGAGAAGGCAGTTGTGGTTGAGATGCGATGATCAATTCGTGTCTCGTCTACTTTGATGCCGAGAATTATTGTCTGTACCTGTTCGTTCTTTCTCGTATCTTGGAAACTAGGGGACAACTAGAGGCATCGCTATTCATATGTCTCATCCTGAGAGATAGTGACTCTGGCGTAAGTAGACCCTTGGTTTAGTAGTCCTTCAAGCGAACAATCTTACTAGTCACTTGCTCTGACGAGATATAGAGTCCTTGTCTTGATATTTTGTAGTTGTTTCTATCCCGGTCAAATTCTGCCCTAAGTTTGATAGTATATCTTCAGCTGCATACGCGGATCGCTTTTGGGCACAGTCAAGAGTGTCCACGATTTTGGAAGCGCGCAGCTACGGACAGGACTCATCAACATCTGCAATGGGACATGGAAATTCGAGCTCAAGTGAGCTGATCTCTGATTACGCTGTGCATTCTATGCTTCAAACAATGCTCTAAACTACGTCCAACTTTGTCAGAACAAATTGGTACAGCTTTGAATACTTCAGACCCTTGTCCCTTGTGTATCCCGCTGCCATATCAGCCGTTCACCAGGGATGTGTTGGTGCTCAGTTCCCTCGAAGTACTTTAGTGGCTTATGGATGCAGAACTTTTGTAGCAATGCCAGCTTCATCACCTTCTGAACATCTTCGATCAGATCGTAGAAGTAATGATCCTGCATCATGAAATTATGCTCGGCATCGTGATTCACTACCAGAGTCACACCCGAGGAGTCGAAAAGCTGCTTGACGAGTTTAGCATGTGTGCGGAAAGTATCGTTGCTTCCCCAAGTCTGTACGGTCGGAGTGTGGATTCTTTCTCGAGTGAGGCTGGGATGAAACATTCGCGGCATCGTCTCAGCGTTCATCACAAAATCGTCTGGTTGCATATCGTATATTTGCTGACTGATTTCGCTATCCCCAGCTATCAAAGCTGCTGTGAGCTCCTTCACAATCTGGGCCGTTGGGTCCTGCTGTGCGTTCTGGGTCGAAGCTCCGCCCAAATGTAATGCTTCTGAGTCTTGTGTCTGTTTCACATCTGCCACAGCTGGCAAATCTGGTGATGGTTCTGCAAGATAAGCCATTATTCTTCGATGTTCTTTGACTTGTTTTTGGATGTCTACCCCGTACTTGAGCCACATTGCCGGGTAAAATTCCGGTGCAAAATTATCGTCACAGCTTGGGGCAATAATACTCGAACACATAATTGCAAAGTCGAAGAGAGGGGGCTTTCTCTCAATTTGGCGTTGCAAGATGAAAGACGTTGCGAGAGCAGCACCTTGACCGAACCCGAGAACTCCGTCAAATAGGCCATCCTCTGCAATTATTCTCTCGAGGACTTCGTGTGCATTCAATATATCGGCAGGAGAGCTTGTTTCAAACCATGAATAGTGAGTACCTGGAGCATGTCAGGTTGTTGTTCCTTGCGCGAGCACTGGTATGTTCTCACCACGATCATCATTGAGCTCTATAGGTCCATCCACAAACTTGAATTCATGTCCATCGTCAAGACAGCTGATCAAGCCGCTGATATGGCGTTCTAAATTCAGAGAATCCTCGTTGTAATCGTGTAAGCAGAGGATCTTCATCTTCGGGATGGCAGATTTCGGATCCTTGACCCAATGTGTTATCTGTTGCCTTACGGCTCTTGCTGGATGCTTGACATCTGGTTCTGGTGGCTGAAATCGATCCTTCAGATTCGAGCGCAGAAAGTACAAGAGGCGACATCTTGCACAAGGAGACTCTTCACACGGACAGGACTCAGATGGCTGTTGCTTGATTTTCTTGACCACGGCGTTGTGTTCCCTCTCTGCCTCGAGCTTCTCTTTTTCTTGGCGTCTTTTCTCTTTCCTTTCGGCCCATTTCGCTTTCGTGGCTTTGATCGGATTGCCCATTGTGGTAGCGTTTGTGCTTCTGAGATTCGAGCTGGAGGTGGTGGGATTGGATATAGCGATAATGACTGAGATAGTGCAATAGACTGTATCGACAATTCGGTTGTAGCGAATGTTGGTTGAATGATGGTCTATAATCACAACATGCAACGCAGGACGAGAAACGTTTTCTGCTCTTGGAGCTTGCCCCAGGAAGGCGCAATGTCATGGGTACAATTTGGCAAGTGCCGTCCATGCTTTTGTGTCTTCTTCCATTACTCCTTCCTATCTTGTGCAACCTTGAGATACGTTCGAGCTGACGATGCTGAAAATGCTTCTATTAGCAGTTAGATGGATTGTGCTGTTCAGATCTGCATCATCAAAGGTAGTGCAATGAAGTGCAATGAAGACTCAATTTGGAGCCTGCTGGATTAAGTGGCCAAGCAAGACGACCACTGTCACGTGCCATTGACCTTGAGATTGGTAAACAAGAGCTTGCTTTCAGGTAGCTATTGGTTGAGGATTATGTGTAGGAAATTTCTGCTCTTGTATCGTTGGTATTTCCCCAATATCGCCCTTTTGCACGGCGGGTGAAGCTACGTCCGCCCTACCATATTTATATCTCGAACCCCAATGATCTTCTCTGAGCAGCTTCTGGCCCAACAGGTTCTCTCGAAACGTTCCACCAGGGAAGTCATAATCCTCCCACATCATCCCTCTTCTTACTAATTCGGGTCGTAGAAGATCAACGACGTCTTCAAAGCTTCCGGGATTGCTGACATAGGCGACATTGAAGCCGTCACAATTTGCGTCGTTTACCCATTCTTCGAATACATCTGCTACTTGCGCAACACTTCCAACGGGACACGGGTGAAGACCACCAAGGGCCATACGAAGACCTAAGCGGCGTGGTGTCCAGGGCTCTGCTGACTCGGTACTAGCTTCAAAGGCGTTCAGAACCGACTGGATTCCAGGGCCTCCTTTAAGGGTCGCCGACGAAAAAGGTTCGTCCATAGGAAACTGTGTCATATCAATCCCGGTATATCCAGAAAACTAGAAGTGTCAAAATATCGTCTATCTCAAACGCCGAAGCATGCTTCTTAC
Organism: Mollisia scopiformis; assembly: GCF_001500285.1. Lineage (NCBI taxonomy): Eukaryota > Fungi > Ascomycota > Leotiomycetes > Helotiales > Mollisiaceae > Mollisia > Mollisia scopiformis. The sequence continues at coordinate 754,781 of NW_017263596.1, forward strand.
CTGTGCAAGACCACCAATGATGTCTGCATGAGATTTCGCCTTCTCATACTTGTCCCACGCCTCCTCTTCTGTGCGACCAATGATCGGAACAATACAAGGGAAGAATTTCAAAGACTGCGGATCCCGCCCCTCGGCAGCCGCTGCTGCCCGCGCTTCTGCGATCACTTTCTTTGCTTGTTTTACTGTGCAAGGATTGAGGAACATGGCTTCAGCATGGCGAGAAGCAAATTGGACACCGCTCTTACTAGTTCCGGCCTGAAACAATACTGGTGTTCGTTGTGGCGATGGATGCAGCTGTGAGCGACCGGACACGCTGAAATATTTTCCTGGACACGAACATCAGCGACACCGACTCCATTGATTCGTGGGGCACACATTATTACCTTTGTGCTCAATCTTCTTGATCTTGGTGGGGTCAAAGGCAACTTCATCACTCCAGACGACCGAATCCGGTGCCCAAGAACTTTCCCACAGTTTGTATACCACCTCCATATACTCGTCCGCGACCAGATATCGCTCATCGTGCGGCACGACTTGTTCATGGCCCATCGCTTTTGCAGCACCTTTCGTGTAACTCGTCACAATGTTCCAGCCAACTCTGCCCTCGGTGAGATGATCCAGTGTCGAGAACTGCCTCGCCAGAATATAGGGATTGACATAAGATGTGCTAGCAGTCGCGGCAAACGAAACAGTCTCGGTGACTGCTGCCATTGCAGAAATGATAGGTACCGGATCAAGGTGTCCTACTTGATGTCCAGCTTTGAGCATGGCATCGAGCGAGTCGTTATATACATCGAAACCGACGTACCAATCCGCCAGGAAAACGCAGGTGATTTTGCCTCTCTCAGCGAGTTTCGCCAAGTCCATGTAGTACTTGAGGCGGTCTTTGGTTTTGCCATTATCTGTAGGCGATCTGTAGAATGTCAGTGACCTGGTAGGCCTTTCGCAACCTGAATCCTACCTCCACTGACCAGAGGCCATGTACGAGCCTGTGCATGCGGTTTCTAGGAAGCATAACTGTATCCTTTTCTTCGGAGCCATATCTACGGGTTCGTGAACAAGCAGATGTATAAGTCCATCAAGCAACAAAATTATTGGGAGACACGCGAAACTCGACAGAACTGACGATGCTTCATAGAAGCTCACGCACAATTTATTACGACATTAGCTCACAGCTAAGGATGGAAGATCCACACGACTAACGATGCAGACGGATGTACTCCATTCACAACCGTCATCGACATCAGGTGTTCAAGACAGTACCTGAGCGTACCCCTTATCGCAGAACCCTTAGGTATCTCGAATCGGTTCCGGTGCCAGGTTACCAGGAATCGGAGAGTGGGATGAAGTATGCACAACGGAAGCTAGTCAACTTCCCGACGCCTCTTTCAGGTCTGCGGACCGGGATCGAACTCCACATTAAGTATCAATGTAGTTTATTTATCGGAATCCGTGCCGCGGTCGAGCCTCTGACAGTTTACAGTCCCCACGAGGCAAAAATGGAGTATGGCGTTAGCGAAGCGAGAAAGGGGGAAAGATAAGCGTTGGACGAGGTATCGTGTGTAAGGTAAGTCGAACTTTGCTTCGAGGTTGTTTTTTGGATGAGCCTCATTCCAAATTGTTTCTCTTGGTTTCAATCCGAAAAATTGATGAGTCAAGGTCCTGCGGTGGAGATGCAGTCACGTGAATACTCAAGAGTGGATTGTAGTGAAACTGTCAGTAGAGGCCTCCGGATAGCAGCAGTGCTGCAGACAGCTCTTGCATACTGACATCACAACATAGACTTTGGATCGATTTGAGCGCTTCTCCTTGAAGCCTACCTCGCTGTCACGTGACTCTATTTTTGCTCGTTGCCCACCAGGTGCTTATCAAGGCAAAAATGGGGCTGATAAGAGCAGCCCAGATTGTGATCGCAAGCAAAGGATGTAGTTTCAGTCTTTTATCTTATTTTCTTTGTCAAAATGCAGAGTACGATAACCCAGACCCAAGTTTGTCCTCAGAATAGCAGACAATGGGGAGCTCAGTACCGGCGTCCCACTCAGATATGCAAGAGTCAGGAGACATGAGACCTGCCAAGCGATCACGGGTTGCACTTGCATGCCAACGTTGCAAGAAGAGGAAGCAGAAGGTATGAAGCTTTCTGATGCTTGGTAATCCTTACTGATATCCTCTCTGCCAGTGCGATGGCTCTCACCCTACGTGCTCCAAGTGTAAGCGTCTGGGATTGACGTGCGAATATGTCCTTCCTCCGAAGCCGATGCCGTTTGGCAGAAACCATTATGTAGCTACCTTGGAGAAGAGAGTCGCTGAGTTGGAAGAGTTCTTGGCGAAGAAAGACCTCATAGACCAAGTCTCGTCGTTCAATCCCTACGATCTGAGAGATGTACGAAATATCCCTGAAAGTGGAAGTGTATCCAACTTCGGGTCTGATCCTTCCGCGACTAGTCCCTCGAGAAGGAAAAACTCAGCATTTTCGTTCAGTGAAATGGAATCAAGGTCAAGTGACAGTGAGGACGGAGATTCAATGGTGCGTATCTTGCGAGATCTCTCGCTTGAGACTAATGGAGGGTATATCGGTGCCACTTCGCAAATCACGATGGGCAGACTCGTCGGCTCCATCGTCAAGGGAAAGAAGTACAGTATTAGAGAAGACCTCAGCCCGAGTCAAATTACCTATACTCCAGAGAAGGACGGTTCAACAGAGTTTCCCTTGTCGGACGTCCCACCGTATATTGCAGATCGTCTTCTTGACGGATACATGAAACATATTGCCACCCGTTATCCAGTCTTGCACTCCGCATGGATACGGGACCTACATTCAAGACGAAACTTTATCACCAATGCCTACGAACGGAGTACGCTGCATTTGATCTATGCAACAGCTGGCCGTTTCTTAGAGACAACAGGAGAGACTGGTCGTTCATATTTTCCAGAACGTCATCAAGCTGAAGTGCTGAAAGATCTTGATGAGATGCTGAGATACCACGACACGAGGTCGGTTGTTACTTTATTGCTTCTTGCTGTCTTCAGCTTGCGGGCCAACAGTGGTCCCGGAGCATGGGCGTACGTTGGCTTGGCAATGGTATGTCCTGTATCTTAACCTCCTTATATCTCCCAACAGCTCATCCATCATCTAGCGAATTGCCATAGACCTAGGACTTCATAGACAAATTGCAGCCATGAACAAATTGGGTCTAGACGTTGAAATGAGGAAACGGCTTTTCTGGTCATGTTACACAATGGACAGGCAAGTGTCAATTCCTCTTGGCAGACCATTTGCCATAGCCGATCAAGATATCGATGTTCAGCTCCCGCTCGATGTAGAAGAAGGCTGTCAGGATATTGAGGCGTTGGAGGAAGCATCAAAAATAGATCCGAATGAGGTGAGAACCCAGTCAACATCTCTGACCGCCTTCTTGCACGTTCTTCGGTTGCGAAGAATCGAGTCGAGTATCCAACAGACTATCTATCGCGTGGACCAAGCCACGAATGTTACAGACTCAGAAATTGAGTTCTATCTTGACCAGCTAGAGAAGTGGAAGAGCTTGATACCCTTGGATGCGAAGAGGCAGGTTGATCGAGAGGTTGTCCCTTTTGATGGATACGATTGTTATGGTCCGTATAACCCCATCTTCAGTAGACTGTAGCATTGCTAATACGAAATGGTAGTGAGTGTCTAGAATCTGTTACGAGCCACTCTTGGCTCATCACTACTCCTCAATGTTCGCGCTAACACCTGCATTCCAGATGATCTTTTACTACAAATGCCACAGGCTGCTCTTTTATCCACTAATATCAAGACCTCATGTCAATCCTCAGTTCTTGAAGAGATTCGCGGAAGTATGCGGTGGCGTAGCCCAGACTTACAAGCGTCTGCATCACACACTTGCTGTAGGTTATTCTTTAATGGCATTGCAGACCGTATTCATGGCCGGTAATTCTCTCCAGATTGCTTATTTTATGGCAATTCGAGCTTACAATCTCAGGTCTCACCCTCATCTATTGCACGTGGATCTCCCCAGAACAGATCTTTAGCAGCGTTACAAGCAATGATATCAATGCTTATAGTATTGTTCTGTTTGTCATCACCGAGCGCTGGCCTGCAGCCAGGAAATACCGCGACACGTTCGAAGCCGTCAAACACAACGTGATTGGCCCGTTAGCTGAGGGGAAGAATCATGGACCTCGGCAAGTGGTTGCTTCGTTGAAATCAATCATTCCCTCAAGTCTACCATCCGTTGCCATGGGAGAAGATGGACAGGAATTCTCACGCATTGTGACTGATATGTCTGGTCAAAATATAGTGAACGAGATGTTTCAACAGCCTGGAGGAGCATTTGCCATCGGCATGGAACAGGTGCAGTATCAGTCGGGTGATCTACTTGGATCGCTACCAGCAGAACCCAACTTCGAGCAGTACCAAGGTCTTGATACGGACATGGACAATGATATGGAAGTCATCGATCTTCTCAATCAGTGGCCACCAAACGGGCAAGACTTTTCTGTTGGGTTTGAGCCATTTGACCTTGATACGTATCCTCTCAATATGGCTGGTGGTAATGGGTCTTCAATGAGATAAACGTGGGGTATGGAGATACAGTAAGATTTTACCCACACGACAATGTCTTCGGGTTGTCACAATATAGTCTTGAGGCCACCTGACACTCTTGAGGAACTGTTATCAATCGTCAAGATTCAAATTCAGACAGCACCATTACTCTTCGTCTTCAGTCCATTCGTATCCTTTCCCAGCACAGCCTCATCTTCTTCAAACTTGAACTTACTGCCATAGTGGTCGGTTCTTAAAGCATGCTGACCTAGCTGTCTCAGCAGATTCTCTCGAAATGTTCCACCCAGAACAGCATAGTCTTCAAAAATCAATCCTCGCTCAATCAGAACGGGTCGTAGTAGACTCACTACGTCTTCGAAACTTCCTGGATTACTGACATAGGCAATATTGAAACCATCAATGTCTGCCTCATCGATCCACTATCATGTACATTAGCGCCTGATCATATAAACTCCACAGTCACTGCAAATACCTGTTCGATGATATCGGCAATCATTTCCGGTGTTCCCACGGGACTGGGATGCAAACCACCAAGTGCTATATTCATTCCCAAGCGTCTTGGCGTCCACGGTTCTTTCTCAGTTTCAATACTATCCACAAAATTGCCCAAAAAGCCTTGCACGATACTCTCCGCTGGCTTCGAAGTATCGAGCTTGAGCTCTTCGTCCAGAGGATACTTGGACATGTCTATGCTGGTGTAGCCAGAAAACTGGGCAAGTCCTCCAATGATGTCGGCATGCTTCGCTGCAAGGTCAAATTTGGCTTGCGCTTCTTCCATTGTCCGACCAATGAAAGGTGATATGGCTGCGAAGAACTTTATGGTACTAGGATCACGCCCGTCTGCTGCGGCTAGTGCTCGAGTGTTCTGTTGTACATTTAGTTTGGAAACAGATCTGGGACTTGTGAGACGGCAACTTACTTTGATCTGAGCTGTAGCCTGTGATGGTATCATGCCCCCAATGTAGATTGCTTCTGCGTGTCTAGCTGCAAATACCATACCCGACTTTGATGTACCAGCTTGGAAAAGAACTGGCGTTCTCTGTGGCGAAGGGTGGAGTTGATGGCGTGCTGAAAGCTTCAAGTGTTCGCCTGCCCCACTCTGTCAGCCTGTCTCCCTAGAATCATTGGGAACCAATACTTACCATTATGCTCAATTTTCTTGATACGAGAAGGTTCATAGGCAACTCTGTTTACTTCATCCCATCGGACCGAATCATCTGCCCAGGAACCGTTCCACAGCCTGGCAAGTAAGCTCAACTGAACACAAAGGTCACGAAAACATACTTGTACACAACATCCATGTATTCCTCTGCAATTTCATATCTCTTATCGTGAGGTACAAGTTCTCTTCCGAAAGCATTTGCTGCGGCTTTTGACCAACTCGTAACTACATTCCATGCGATTCTTCCATTGGTCAGGTGATCCAGTGTGCTGAAAGTACGAGCAGGCGGAAAAGGAGGAATATAGCTTGTACTTCCAGTCACACCAAAAGAAAGAGTATCAGTTACAGCCTGTTATAATCTGTTAGTATGTCGTCTGGTCCATAGTTCAAGATACTTACAGCCATGGCTGAAATGATGACCAACGGATCTAATTGAGCAACTTGAGTTCCGGCCCTCAAAACAGCGTCCATACTGCCACCATAGACATCATGGCCGGCGTAGGTGTCAGCGAAGAAAATGCACGTTATCTTGTGCTTTTCGGCCAGCTTAGCAAGATCTATGTAATATTTGAGACGATCTTTTGTCCGGGAATTGTCTCCTGGTGCGCTTTTAAGGAAGTCAGTATTTTGATCTACTACAATATTTGGTTTTTCATACCTCCATTGTCCCGCACATTCATGATTTCCAGTACATGCTGTTTCGAAGAAGTTAAGGTGGATTTTTTTTCTCGGAGTCTTTTGTTCTGACGCTGCAGGCATATTGAAGAAGGCTCGATGAGTGTAGAACACGGCAGAGTTACAGAGACAAGGTCACGCAATGAATAGAGTCAAGCCCAGAACTCTGCACAATTCAAGCCAACTTGGTATCGTGAACTTGTGGTATAGAAGCTTAGCATCCGACAATCGTGGTATGTCAGAAAGCGGAACCTAGCAAACTGAACGACGCAACAACTCCTAAATACTATCCAAAGTACGTTGATCAACTCTCGGTGCTCCGCTCCTTCGCTAGTTACCCACTTTCGCCGTCAAGATAAGACGCTCCCCCCTTGCCACCTCGCTTAGCTAGCGCGGTTCGGAAGCTACTCATCTTTCCGAATTGTGCTCGGATGTCTCTACCGACGGCAATTACCAAAGCCGTGACCACAAAATCTAGGTCCCTGTCAGCTGCATATAATTTAGAGCTGACTCTTATCTTAGAGGCATTCTAAACAAGTTGTAGCTCGTAGCTTATCTATCCACTACGCACGGCTTGGTAACCAGGGCACAGTCTGTCGGGATGGAGATAAGATGTGACCCAAAAAATATGGTATCCAGGTATTCGAAGACTCCGACTATGATCCGATACCTCTTCCTTCAATTGGGATTATGATACAAATAAAGTCCTGCTGATTCCCGGACCACGTCTTAACTTTTGTTTTTAGTCACGTTCATGACATTTCGCAACTCACGATGACGACGCCATCAGAGAAGATAAACTTCGAAATGAAGCAGGAACCTATCCTGCGAGATCCCAGTTTCAAGCTTGGAAGTATCTCGGATGAGGACCGAGAAGTGTTTAAGGCTAATGTTGATGGAGTCGACTTTCGAACTGTCACATGGCAGAGAGCCATCATTATCTTCATCAAGACTCAAATTGCTACGGGAGTCTTAGGCATTCCTAGTGCTCTCCACACGTTGGGTGCAGTTGGTGGAGGTCTATGTATTGTCGGATTTCAAGCTTTGAACTGCTGTTCGTCTTCCCCGGTTTACTTGCTCTGGATACCTTACTTACAAGATTATGTGAAGATACCACCATCGTAGCGGGAAACTTTCGAAACAAACATCCAGAATGTCACAGTAAGTCCGAGATGTTAGGTCACGCCATGATCATCGCTAACAGCTTGTAGCTATTGTTGACATGGCAGGTGTCCTCTGGGGGCCAATCGGACGAGAGTTCGTTGGCGTCATGTTCATGATCGCATTCATTTTCTGTACCGCCAGCAGTCTTCTGGCAATCTCGATCGCTTCCAACGCACTTTCCAATCACGGTGCATGCTCCGTAGCTTTCACCTTCGTGGGCACAGTCTTGACCGTTATATTCTCCTGCATTCGAACTTGGGGCAAAATGACTTGGCCACTCACTATCGGATTCATTTCTGTCATGGCTGGTGTCCTAGTCGTTGTCATTGGAGTTACCTTCAAATCTCGTCCCGCTGCTGCGCCTCAAACTGGACCATACGAGCTGGGATTTTATACCATTGCTTACCCAAGTTTCGCAGCCGGAATCACAGCCGCTTGTTCGATATTTGTTTCTAGTTGCGGATGCCCAGGATACCTTCCCGTTATTGCCGAAATGCGCAGGCCCCAAGATTTCAAGAAGTCTGCTATTATTGTCGCTGCCCTTGTGGGGTCTATCTATCTGTCTTTTTCAATGGTCATGTACCGATGGTGTGGCCAATGGATTGCTAGTCCGTCACTGGGTAGTGCGGGCCCTCTTCTCAAGAAAGTCGCTTATGGTGTTGCACTTCCTAGTCTCGTGGTCAGTGCTGGAATCTTCAATCACACCTCTTCCAAATACTTGTTCGTCCGTCTACTCCGGAATACCAAGCATCTCCAAGCCGACAGCTTGATTCACTGGTCTACTTGGATTGGTTGCAATGCCGGTGTCGGCATTTTGGCTTTCATCCTTGCCGAAGCCATTCCCGTCTTCAACTATATCTTGTCCCTCGAAGCTTCTCTGTTCTTCGTACCGATGAGCTTGTTATTTCCGGCCTGCTTCTGGATGTATGAGTATAAGCACTACAGAATTGGCACATTCAAGCAGAAACTTGCCTACGCTGCGCACGTATTGCTTGCTGCTATTGCTGTCTTTCTGCTGGTTGGCGGAACGTAAGTCTTCCCACGTCTAACTTGATACATCCACTCACTGACCATCACAGCTATGGAACTATCGTTTCCATCATTGATTCGTACAAGACGGGTGGTCTTGGCTCAGTTTTCAGCTGTGCGGATAATTCAAACACTGTTGGTGTATAATGCTGTCGGAATCAAATCTCATGTTCATGGGGAAAGTATACTAGATTATAGATCATAAGTCATGAATTCATTGTCGTCTATGAATCATAAAACTCTAACCGCTATGCTCTAAGCTGTGCCACCAAGACATCAAAAATGCATAAATCAAAAACAGGGTATTAAAGCGCCGTCCAGCCCATACCGCCTAAAATGCAGCCCCAATGCTGTATTCTCATGCTGCAAGAATTCTATCTGATCACATCACACCACTCTTCAAAGCTGCAAGAGATCTTGCACGACGACGTCTTATGAGCTTTCGCTTCACATCACAGCTGCCAGCAGGTGACGAAACACAACTTGGCTCGTATTCGGGTCTGTCCAAAAGTTAGTATAATTCGGATTTTCCTGTCGGAAGAAAACTTACCCATTGTCTGGATTTGGAGGCTGAGTATTGGCACCGGTCAAGTCCAGAGGGTTCTGCGTGTTTCCAGCAGCATTGCCAGCAACGGGGATATTTTGCGCCTTGCAAGCTGCTTGATGATCGTCCGGGATGCTCCCACCAACAAGATCTTCTGGTGCTTCGACAATAGTTGCGATCAGGCCCATGACCACATGCCACTCAATGTGGCAATGAAATAGCCAGACGCCTGGATTATCGGCTTCGAACCTCAAGACCACATAGCTGTTGGCGTTGACAGTGATGGTGTCGCGCTGCATAGGATTACCGAGAAAGGTAACGTCGTTGCCACTGAAAGCTCCAGTCTGAGATCCTGGTCTTTCTAGGACCTGAAATTGATGCCCGTGAAGGTGAAAGGGATGAATAGCTTGATCGAAGTTGTTGACCACGATTTGCACTATGTCGCCTTTGGCTACCACAAATGGGTTCACGGTTCCATACACAACAGGGTTCGAACTCTCATTACCCGTTGTAAGAGCCGTGAATAGCGAGGGAACCTTTTGAGTCACGTAGGTGATGTTGTTGAAGTACGATCTGTGTGGTGTTAGCTTCTCCTAGCAATACACTGTGGGATATTGGTCTTACCTTGGGACACCAGCAGAGTCGATTCCGAATGTGAAATCCAACGTGATAAGTTTGGTTGGATTTGCCAGCAAACTTTGGCCAGAAAGCGCTTGAAAGGTAACATCGTTCGCTGGAGTCCAAGCATCAACGATTAAAGATTGCGGGTAGGCTTGCGACTCTTCATAAACGATATATCCTGTGATGTTGTGTGGATAGACTGCAGCTGAGGTGTTTGTGAAGTCTCTGTTGATATCCAGAGAAGCCAGAAACGCATAATTGGTCGAAGGAGTGTTTAAAGCAGTGATAAGAACGGTGTATCGCTGAGCTGGAGCGACTCTGATTTGGTCGGCTGGCGTCTTGGTAACATAGCTGCCGTCAACAGCGATGACTTGCATTTGATGGCTACCGAACTCGATCAAAGTGGAGGCGAACGCAGCCATGCTGATAATTCGGACCATGTAGGTCTTTCCGGGTGTGAAATGGAATTTGGCCTGAGTGGTATCGTTCAGAAGCAATGCATCGGGTATGGGCGGATTGAACCCGGTGTTTGACGTGTTCAAGAGTTGTGTTATCAAAGTGGGAATTTCATCGTGGTACCAGTCTGAAGTTGTAAGTACAATCTCTTCGTCGTACTGCCCCGCGTACGGATCATTTGGATCATGTACGATGAGAGGTCCTACTCTTGTTAACAGGATTATTGTTGGGGTAGGGGATAATCATACCTCGTAAACCATCTGGATATTGGCCATTATTGTGGGAATGATACCAATATGTTCCGGGCTCATTCAACTTGAAAACATGTTAGTCTTGATCTTGAGTGCAGATGCAATTGCTTACTTCAAAGGTGTAAGTAAAGGATGAGCCTGGTGGTATTGGACACTGAGAAACTCCTGAAGGGCCGTCCATAATCGGAGAACCCTTTTGATTGATTCCATGAAAATGGAGTCCCGTAGATTGTGTACCCAGACTGTTGGTCAGGTTTATTGTTACTGTATCTCCTACAGTACCCTCTATCGTGGGAAGCGGCCATTGACCGTTGATTCCGATCACTTGCCTGGAGACTCCATCAGGAGAGGCAGTTACATAGGCAACGTCCCAAGTATAAGATAATGTTATTGCAAGTGAGGCAGGCGTAAGAAGGAGCAGGTGTAGATAAGGTTTAAGCATTTTGTAAAGTGTAGGTGTAGTGTTGGATCTGGAGAGAGAATTTGAGTCCAATAATTCGGACTTCCTTTCTCTTTAAATCCTGCTGAATCCAGCCTACATTTTCATGTTCGCATTGTTCAGCCTTCCCAAAGTTACGCATGTCTTCTTGGGTCGAGACAGCCATTCTTTTCGCATGACAGCGTCCTTCACGAAGGAGGAAGTTATTCTCGAGAAGAGATGGCTGAGGCAGAAAACAGTTCTCTCCGACTGGTCGCGGATCCTTCTCGGCACCGCTTATCCTTGGTCATAACAGTACGTTGCCGTAGGTGGTTGGCCCTCCTTGTATTTAGTCAGACGACATATAGGGGTCAGCCTCCCAAAGAAGCGATGGAATGCTCGTTCTAGCAGCGGAAGTAAGCGACCCCGCATCAACGGCCTTGTAAATGCAGTCACTTGACAATTAAAAGGTGCCAAGCATGAAGACATCTCAAAAGACAGCATCGTCAATCAAGCATACCATGTTTGTGAGCGAAAATCATGAACCGAGCGCAGATTTCCAGAGCAATCGTCTTGTGTGCTTTCTGATCCGTCCTAGCCGCTACCCCCGCCTCGCTAAAAAAATAACCTTATGCGTTCGTGGACCTTGCAAGATGCGATCCATTTGACTCGTTGAGAGTGTGTTATGGCATAAGGTCTTATATAGTACCACAGTTTGAATCTTTTGGTGCTCACCAGCCACTACTGAATTCCTCAATACTCACCAGCCACCACTCTCGCTTATCAAGTCTCGTGGTGTGAGATGTCAATATTTTGCGCGAGTGCGAGGCTGAAGTTGTGGACAGTCAAGACATACGTATGCAATAAATCTCCATTTATTTCTTTTCTGATGAGTATCGGGCCATATCTGGCAGTCAGTGTGCTTGGATGCTTTCGAATTCGGGAGTCGCACTCGGAACTTGGAGCCGCTTGGTTCAGCAGCTGGCGCGTAAATCAAAGAGCCCCCATATCGTGTTCTCCTAGAGCTGGCATAAATCTAGCAGTGAATGCCTAATATAGAATGGACATCGGTAGATAAACAACAATCTCGTCGGTTTCCCTCAAAATAGCTACAGATCGATCTTTTTGTTTGGGCATCCGGTTAAATAGGGGGGTAAATGGCTCCAGTCCCAAAAAGGCTAGCGCCCGCTCTCCCGCAAGCCATTTCTTCGCTTAAAAACATGGGTTGCAGGCGGCGCAGCAGAGCTCCGCTCAGCTCACCTCAGCTCGTTCGTACCTTGAGGTCTGTCTGCTGAATCCAGGCAATGTCGGCAATTGTTTTCTTTGCCTTCATTGGTTGCCAATTGACTTCCAAGATCATAATGCAAAATGTCATGCAGACTGCAGGAACGCGGACGGATCACTCAGGGTCACCAGTACGACTTGTGTTGTAGAAAATAATTCTGACCACATTGGTACAATATTCTCCATTCGTTAACAAGATTTCTCCAATAAAATGGATTGGAGCACTTGCTTTAGCAAACTTAGCCCATTTGCTTAACGGAGAGAATCCCAGCTACAATGTTCTTCTTGCTGCAGCGTCTCGCTGCCAACATTTGCTACGAATATGGTCGTCCCAATGTTCTCTCTAACGTCCAACATATTTCAATTCGAGTTTTCTCAGGGTTGGGTACGAGATGACGGTAAAGACAAGCGCCAGCTCATTTCCAATATCACCACCATCTTCCCCGATCATCTTGGCGATGATTCCAACGTAGTATGTCTCAACCATGCCTAAGATAGCCCCAACAATACCAAGCAAGAATGAAGTCAACCCTGCGAATCCAATGGGTAGTCTTGAGGGTGTATTCCAGCCATCGAGGTCATAGTTCGCCAAGTTGCCGTTTCTGAAATAGTAATGCTCGATAGCCAAGATGGCAACGAAAGCCGTGTTGTAGTATCCGAGGAGGGAGAGAAAGTTCTCAAGAAAGTCAATGATTTTGTCTCGCCCTCCAACAGAAAGCACAAGAATGCATGCAAAGGTGACTAGACTCCAGACGAAACGTGGGACCCGCTGCAAAAGCTTCGCAGCTTGCTGAATTGCTAGAGAACTCGAGTAAATTGCAATAACATTCAAGCCGACTTGACAAAGGTTAGTCAGAATTCTGCAGAACATGGATGATATGAAACTTGCCTCCACCAAGTGACAACAGAACCAAGAGGAATTTTGCAAAACCTGCGGGGTAGAGCATTGCCAATATAAGACCTCCAACTCCATGATTGTCGTAGGCCTGTCCCCAATTGGTATCAACTCCAGTCGTTGAGCCAACCAAGCTACCAAGAAGAATTCCAAAAGTGACAGGTATGAAGATTCCAAAGGTCGTGAGAAGCCAGACCTTCATTTTCGATATATTTGCTGGATAATTGACGTAGTAATCACTAATAATTGAGGCATAGCTGGCACCATCTCCATAGAAAATAGCGATACACGAAAGAACATTGCCCGAAAGTGTCATTCCCGTGACCTGTGCTGGTGACTGGAGATCTGCTTTCCCGCCAACTTCTCCATATATGATCAAGAAGATCACGAAAAAAACAATCCAAAAGTAGTTTTCGATTTTGACGATTGCAGTATACCCGCCGAAGCTCAATACAATACTGATGATGTTAATGATAACAATTCCCAAGACCACGGAGACAGTGTAATTCGAAACCGCTGAAAGAGCTTGACCGCCAGTGATGCATCCGACTGCGGCCCACCCAATTTGCTCAACAACGTTGAGAATCGCGATGATTTTTGATGGCCACCATCCAAAGCTGTACCTTGAGATAGCAACTTGACGGAGTCCAGTTCCGGGCCCAAGAGTCGCACACCATCCCTTGCAGGAGTATCAGTCTCATCCGCAAGAGAATGTAAAGGTCTGTAACTTACTGCAACCGCGCAACCGAGAAATGTGCCAAATATGATGATGAGGATGGCTTGGGTAAGAGAAAGTCCATACTCCCATGGTATCATTCCCGTCGTTTTATTTAATATTTATTTAATATTTATTTAATATTTATTTAATATTTATTTAATATTTATATAATATTTATATAATATTTATTTCAGATGAAGACCACATGAAGAACATCATCCAGGTCTTCGGAGGCTTCTTCTTGTCGGGTGTAACCCGCCGAGCTCCATGTGCTCGACGCCAAGTTTCCGATCAAGCCATTCTTCGTAGTACACCAAGCGTCCTAGAAGACCTGTTGATTTTATGTCTTCTCGATCGAATACCTCGCCATGCGAGATGGCGAGATCAGATTCGCGCTCGGAAGAGAGCCCTTGTTCTTGAACTTCTAGCTTCTTGTCTGATGCCATTTTGAATTGTGGAATCTTTGAACAAGAGTTCTTTAGGAAAGAGAAAATTCGGAGCCAGTAACAGGAATTTAGCTTCATGTTCCTGAGGGAACTCAAAGTATCCCTGCTTCCGCACAATCAAGCTTTCAATAGATGTTGTCGACGCTTATCTCCGTCGATCGTTTTGGATCACTTGGAGAAGATCCCACTTATGGAGGGCCTCTCCCCGCTTAAAAGGTGAGAACCTGACTCCTACCTCTCCTTATCGAGGAAGCCCGTCTTTCTAGTCGCGTTGATTTCCTCCGTAGGGCAAAGCCGATGTTTTAGGCTCATACTATAGATAAGAAGGACAACTCCATTCCATGGTTCTAACGCGCTTCGCAATATCGATACAAGTTCCCCACTCTCGGATGATCGGTTGGCACCGAGACACATTCCTGGCTAAGACATTATATCTCTCAACATTGCAACTAAAAGCAATTTGTATGAATAGCATATATCACTGAAAGGTCTTGGCGACAATCGCAATGTCTACAACCGTGACCGAAACGGTTCGGGAGGAGCCGCAGTACGAGTACTACTACTGCGATCACAGTTGGAACAACAAACGCGAAATCCTTCGGGGCGAGAAAGCCGTGGAAACTTTTGATGAGATACCTCTAATTGACGTGGAAAGGATCTTTAGTGAGAAATATGAAGAGCGCCTTCAGCTAGCGACAGAAGTGGCAGACGTTTGCAAGACGGTTGGCTTCATGTACATCAAGAACCATGGCATCTCTCAAGAATTGATCGACGATGTCTTTAAACTTTCAAGGACTTATCACGACCAGCCTCTTGAGAAGAAGAAAGAGGAGTACGTCTACAAAAGCGAGACTTTACGAGGGTATGACATTCATTACACAAAGACCCCGAGCGGCCCTGCAGGTAGGATTTGATCTTGACCACGATTCAACAGAACCATTGATAAATATAAAATAGTGAAAAAAGAGTCATTCATGTACTCCTATAATCCAGACAACGACCCTCAACTCCCGAACCTGACCCCCGAACAGCGCGAGCAATGCATTGGACTGCACAACATGTGGCCAGACCATATTCCAGGGTTTGAGCCCAGGCTCGTAGAATATTTCGCCGAGCTGCTAAAGCTCTCTCGACGCCTTATGCGCACCTTTGCGCTAGGTCTTGGCGCTGAAGAGACTTACTTCGACTCCATAGTGACCGCTCCTTATGTCTCTATCATCTTGCAGCATTATCCGCCACGAGCCCTTGGTGCTGCTGACTTGGACGGTCTAGGCGCACATAGCGATTTCGAAAGTATGCACATCCCACATCGGTTGCTGTCTTTCTCTGTGCTAATGTTCAAATAGCTTTTACAATCTTGAATCAGGATATGGTTGGAGGCCTTGAAATCCTCAACAAAAACGGCTTTTATATTCCAGCCAAGCCCATCCGTGGAACATTTGTAGTGAACATTGGTGACTTCTTACAACGAATCTCAAACGATATATTCGTGTCGACTGTTCACCGTGTTAGGAATACCTCAGGCTTGGAGCGATACTCTATTCCATTCTTCCTTTCTTTCAATGTGGACGCCGAGGTCTCGGTATGACAGATTTTCTCCTCTGACTCAACGAGGTTGCTGACGAAAAGTTTCAAGGTATTGCCAACCTGCGTATCAGAAAGCAATCCTGCCAGATATGGACCAAGGAACCTTCACGAGGTACAAAACAGACTCCTATATTTGTGTGATACAGGTCTACTGACGTTGTATAGTACACGGCCAGAAGACGACAGCTACAGAAAGAAGCGCATGAGAAAGGAGAGTTGGAAGATTCTCTAGTCTGAAGAGTGATGCTGTAATTTGAAAGACGTTCATATAGCTACATAACACTCAATAGCGGTGACGCAATCATTGAAAACCCCAAATTTCATTGATTTTTAGGAGATTTCTCTTATTTCTCATATGCGCATGGCAACATTGACAAAGACTTGGGCTAAAGGTAGTATTTGAAACTAACTAGACTCTAGGTTTCGATGGAATTGTTGATAAATCCATAGCATATGTCGAACATGTTTTTTAAACAATCTGAATCTCTCGGTCCGGGTTTCGCAATCTGCTACCCACATATGCCCTTTTCCCGCGCCCTGCGATATCTTTGATCACGACAAAAGCGTAAAAGAATAAAAGTTGCCATGGACGGACCGACAATAATAAACAAACAAGAAGTAAAAATGAGGAAAACAGGAGCACAAACAAGTCTCCATCTCGCCACAGCTCAGCCAAGATCCCAGTCCATACTAACCAAACAACAAGGCCTGGGGTCGTGACTACCATGAGAACCGATACTGGTACAAGATAAAGGCTTATAAATGCATGAGCCATCACTGATGATGAGAAAAATTTGAGAAACGGAGAAAGCCATCGAGGATGTTGACGGAATTCCAAGGTGCTGATGAACCATTGAGCTCGCAGGAAGACGTGTATTAGGACTCGAATCCCGTATTCTACTACCAGAGGTGTGATGGCAATGAGCCATATGCCCTGCCCTTCCCACTTTTGAACCTTCAGCAACAGATAAACCAGTAGAGATATTGAGGCAAGAAATAGTGCAATATCGATAATGGAAGCAATGAACGGGATGCTCCCCCGAAGTCGGGTTAAGCTCTTCGTCGCCGCGTCCACATCCCAAAAGCTGATAGCCCAGACGTAACGCGATCGTTTGTCGGCTATGGTTCTAAAACGCATTCCTTCTACAAAGGCAAGAGGGATTTTCGCTAACATTATCACTAGAACAAATAGGAGGCAGACTTCGTTGGAGCCCAGTTTAGCTCCAAGAAACAAAAATCAACCAGAATCATAATGCCTAGATCTGCAACCCATATGACTGCGGCAATCATAACGTACGCGATACAGAGGTCGAAACTCTGTGCTTGTTGATGCTGGTATGGATATGCTTTGAATCGCGACAAGGTGATGACAGGCCAGTCTTCGTGATCTATCTGATCATTAGTATTTAATCAAAATGGGAAGGAAGAAAATGTAAGAAGTGCATACTCATTTCAATGAGGATAGACCTAGATCTGTCAAGTGCAAGACAGTCTAAAGCAATTGCACCTGAACTATCCACTTCTCCAGATGACCAAGCGAATGGAGATTCAAGACGCACTTTCAAAGTATCTTGCTCGTCTGAAAGTACAGTGTATAACAGCCCTTGATTAACGAGGCAGCATCGGGGTGTTTCTTTGACAAGAATAACAGCAGTCGTGACTTTCCAGAAACCTCATGCACTTTTGCTTTCGATATTGATGGTGCCAATCCAACTTGAATTATGTAAGTTTTCTTCGACTTAGCATCTCGGAGGACCGATCGACCATTTGACATTATTACCGATGGACAAATTAAAGCTTGTGTTCCGACAAGGTCATCCTGGTTCAAGACCAGAATAAAACCGCTTGCCACACGCCTGAGAACACCCCATTTGGTATTTAAAAGACACATCGACTTTTTGGACCCCGGAAATCTTGGTATCCACTCTGTTGCCAGATCGGCGTTATTGTTTTCTGACAGTGCTTGCTCGACACATAAAATGTCCAGAGGTAAGGTGTCCACAGAGCGCCGAAGTGCCTGGGCACGACGATGAGAATCTCGAATTCGAAGGATCTCTCCAGCACTTCTGTGAAGAAGGGTTGCGAAGATGGCTGGAACGTCGTCCGCGAAAGAAGTAGTCCTTTTTGCTAGAAGATTACAGACTCTGATAAAATCATTATCAGGTATATACGGAGAAGGTTCGCCAGCTTCTATCCACTCTTCAGGCTTCCATGCCACGTGAGTCTCTTGTAATCCTTATCCTGGTTGGGTATCGAAGCCAGGGTCGCATCAATTCCCAGGCGTTCATGGTGGAAAAGAAATTTGTGCCCCGCAAACTTGACGTAGATTGCAGGTGCGAGAGCAGCTTCTTGGAGTGGCCAGCTACGGGCCCTCCACGGCGATGCAGAAACCAGAAGGTTTGCTCAAAATGTAGATTCCCACTCGTTCCCTAATTCATTATACCTAATTCTGCTCAATGCTGGATCCAAGACCAAAGTGTTTGCTGCGCCGCCATAAACTCTACCCATGGAGTTAATGGCACGATGCTTCTCTTGGATATGGTGTATCGGTATGCACAGCGTATCTAGCCAGTAATAACAGGTAGTTGTGATAGATTGGAAAGAGAACCAACCCTTGTCATGAGGTTCTCTGGGTCTCATGAGAATGTCATAGTACCTCTTTGGCGGATGGATCAACCGCTGATTCTTGTAATAATTGTCGTACGCGAGCGCCATGGTGTTACAGCCATCTTCATGAATGGCTTGTAGTTGACAATGGGGGAGACAGTTGTCCTGGAAGTTGCCTAACCCGCCCGCACAGACATGCGAGATGGCCGTGTAGTCAATCTGCTCCCTCATTTTGATGATTTCGATTTTAACGTTGCCCGTAGAATCCATGACGCTTCGGATTAAGGGTACCTCATCCACCCGAATAAGTGCTATAAGCTCCTCTTCATCAACCGAAACCTCTTCGCCATGACACAGTCTTCTACGTGCCGAGTCCTGTACGAAGTCTGGTCTACGTCAAAACAGCAGCAACTGGTGTGATTGCATTTGGAGTGGTCCGAACGGATGTCACCGCTGGGAAATGAGAGGAGAACATAGAACTCAGAAGAACGCAAATTATCGAGGCGATGTGCAAGGCTGCGGCATTTCCCGACATGCAGTAGACTTTGTTCGATTCCCTCCATGCCCTGTGCAAATAGTGACACCCTTCGTGAATCAGCCTCGTCTCCAAGAACAAAGACGATGGTATCTATGAGAATCTCAATGCTGAAGAGGATTGCGTAAGGCTGAGAACTCCACAAGTTGAGTGTCTCTCCTTCTTCGAATTCTTTGATAAGAGGTATCACCTCAGCTCGCATGAGCTCCTCGGCTCTGGCTAATGCTGTCATCACATCCACAATTAGGGCCACGTTGTTTTCGTCATCCCCTTCAACAATGCTTCGCAAAACGGAAGGTAGGATAGAAGCGTTGACAACATTCTCAAAAGTCGCGGAAGCTCTAGAAGCTCTACAATTTTGGGCAGGAATGCCAATCACAGCTAGCAAACCGAAAAAGAGCCAAGCTTGCGATCTTGTTGCGAGTTGAGCGAGAGAGTCGGATTGTTTCAGTTCCCAGCCTTGTAGTGTGGCGAAGTCCAGAAACTGATCTTTTTTGCAAGTAGGCTCGTTGCCACAGACGTATGGCACTTGTACTGGTGGGATGCTGGATTGCGGGTACCATGTAAGATGGTCCATTGAAACCGTGTTGGCGCTGTGTTGGGTTTTGATAAATGGTCTAGAAGTGAATGAAGAGGGCTGGGCGGTATTGTGAGGCTTTTATCTTCGCTGTAACATTCATTGACAAGGCTCTGTAAGCGCTCTGGTATGAGCGATGAGATCTCGACGAGCCACACAAAGTCATCTTAGTTTTGGCACGATATCAACTTGGAAAGTGATTTACTCTTGATATTCTCCCAGCAACCTCGATGCAGTCAGCAATACACCTGTTTCTCGCCTGTTCCTTTTCTGCCCCAGTCTCAAGCTGAGTACGGGTCATGTGACTTTAGTCATGCTGTCGAATCCTTTTGCCTAAATCTAAGAGGTGTTTTCCCACAAGAGTCCATTCTACTAGAGCGTCATCTGATACCTATACAGTTGCATTAGTACTTTCGGTGAGTTTTGGAAGGAATGAATAAGCCAGAGATAGGATTCTGGACAAGTTCCTGGCAACGTTTGCGAAATGCTTGGTGTATATGCATGTGCAATGACCATTACACAATGCAGATATACTATTTATCGTGCTTAACGATAATCACACGATGCCTGCTGTGCTCACATACCCCCGCCATGAAAAAAATTGAAGTCACGTGATACGCATTTATGGCAGCTTCCAGGTCAAGCTTACACAGTGGGATTCAAGAATCCTAATATCGAGGCTCTAGTGTTCCAGATTGCTTCCAGGTTGTGATAAACCCCGTCGATGGTAGCTCAAGCTTGCGATTTTCAGAGCGGCCTATGCAGGTCTCGATTTAACAATAAGAGTTGGCAGATTACAAGCCTCACTATCAAGGCGACTCGATGAGACTCATTCGGTAGACAAGCGGCATCTCAGGCAACCTTATGTATGAAGTAATATTTCCTTCTCTCGCCCGAAGTTGGACAATGGAAGGATAAGATTGAGCCTGTAGATAGGGCGAGATACCGTAAGGCGGACATCAGAGACCCATAGGGATTGGAAGGCTGCTGCCTGCCGTTGCCTCATTCAAGGCAGAATGCGAACCACCAAGGATGACAAGTTTCTCTTGTAAGCAGCGACAAGGCGGACGAGCTCACCGAGTAGAGTGAAGGTTCGCGACTGGCTGCCCCACCTTATCAGCTACTAGCGAAACGCCTCCATATGACCGAAAGCAATTCATTGGCGATTCAAAGGAGGCAGAATATGTATATATGGACGTCCACCCATCTCAAGCATGTGCATTGACGACGGGAGAAATGCTGCTACGGGATTCTGCGGGCTTTACCGATCATGCTTCGAGTATTTCTTTTCCCGGCGACAAGGAAAAGGTTCCGGAGAGGGTGTGCAATCCCAGGCCAGACTTCCGGCTTCAGGGGAGTCAGGAAGGGGGAAGTCGAAGGCGACGAGTCACTCGACTGCCCGGTACACCCCTCATTCAGGTACAACGATATCATGTGTCTGTGTCTTGGAATGTGGGATGGACCTAAGAATACTGCAATACTCGACTGGATGTGAGCTCACGGCGTAGGAAGGCATTGATATTGGATTGGTGCAATTCGACTTCGAGGTACCCTGTCGAAGCACGCCTTACCGCTGCCTTTGTGAAGAAAATAAGTTTCATATGCTCCAAAATATTAGATATGAGACCAAATGTTGTCTGTGACTGGTACCACGTAAATATCGTCGAACATTTGACGCTAAGGACTCACTGGGCGGTTTCGGTGGCAGCGATAGATGATATAGAATTGAAGTCCTCCCAACGAACATAACATCTCTAGATCTGCAACAACGCAATCTGGCACCACGTTAGGTCCCACTCTAGCCATTCATCACCGGGAGAGGGCTCGGGGCATAGGGCGTCTGCACCCACGTCTTACGAGTGGCTACCACCCACTTCGAATCTATACCCTGAATAGCAATGAGGCAACAAAACACAGAAACAAACGCTTGGGTCAAAATGAGTGAATACACATTAGAGGGATGCAAGAATTCTTCTGGGGCTGATAGTCGATCAACGTCGTCTGATAGCCTCTCCGACAAATCGCCCAGCGATCGACGCTCATCTGATAACATCTCATCCAGAGACCATGAACATACAAATGACAACGCTTCGTAAGCTGTGTTCCAGTCTGGAGCTTGTGAACTTCTGACTCTTTCTAGCAAGGCGTCCATATCGTCACAATCTACCACGAAGCAGGTCATCTGCCGTTGTAGCTGCACTTGCAACCCAGAAGCAGGACTCAGGCGTGAAGAGAATACTTCAAAATTAAGAAAAGATGTTCATCGCTCGTCCGACAATTATAGTCTAACAACTTCGCCCGATCCGCAAGCACTTTGCACCGGGGCTAGCCTGCTTGGAAATATACCACGTTCTGCTGACCACCCTTCATCCTGGAAGATGCCGAGGACTCTTCCGTTTCAGTTACCACTGGACCTTCAGGATCATTTATACCGGAGTTGCCAGAGCGAAGAAGACACAGAGTCTGAACAAGACAGTTCGGAATATGTTATGATGCATACTAATACGATTGAGGCCACAGACCAACGCCATAGCAACAGTAAACTAGCCAGTCCACAGCCCCACTCGGATGTCGAAGGCAGTCCGGATATGGAGTCTCGACATAACGAAGACGTTCTCGACAGTGACGAGGCCGTGTGAGAGTAAGCATTTGCAACTGGTTACAGGCCGCACATACCCCTTTGGCTCTGCGGTTTTTGTACCAACATTCGCTCTTCGCTTCCTGTTCCCCAGTTCAAATATTATGTTATTGGGTGAGGCGCTGGATAAACGCGTCGATATTGCGTACACAGGCTCTTGGTGTAATTTCGTTCTACTTGTATGCTATGGTTCTTTCGTGGCGCTGGTGGTTATTGTCTGGATCGTGGCGCATGGCCTGCACACTCATTTGGTTGAGAGCGGATCGTCAGAGCTCTTCGTGCACTGTTTAGAAAATGGAAATGGGATCGCAGATGCCGAATATGGCGCGGAGATGATGGCAGATGTCATTCATCCTCTTATAAGCCAGAAGCGGTCAATATGATAGTCTTCAGAGACAAGAGTTTCCACTTAGCTGTTTAACTTATGCTCAATTCTATCGTGATTAATAAAACATGCTTCGAGCAATGGAAGATCCAACTTCGAATGAACGAGAAGCGATTCGAGCTATCCAATGGTTATCAGACGGTAGTCGCAGTCTCCGCATAATCTGCGCACAACGCTGCTTCATGGGCTTGAAGGTGAGGTTGTCGCGACGCGTCGAGAGAAACGACAGTACGGATTCGCGTCTTTAGAGATAAATCCGTACACACAGGGCGTGGACAGACTATCCATAAGCTTCACGAGTATCCATCTATGGAGTTATTGTGACTTGTTGCGAGATGCAATATTTTCTTGGTGGTTGTGGAAGATGGAAAGCTGCGACGAGAAACAGATGCAGGCGGAGGAGACGACCCCGCACTTCACGTGATAGCTTTCTTGAGTCAAGAAACTGCTCAGATAATGTGTTTAGATAGTACTCTCAAATCTTTCTCAATCAAAGAGTCTCGGGAAGGTATAATAAAGGTAGATTGTTTGAATAATCGAAGGTGAATCTGTTAGGTCACGTGACTACGTGCTAATGATAACGGGCCGAGTATTCAGGTAGGATTGGTAGGTTTCTTGTAGCTTATAATGTGTCGTGAAAGTTCTTGGCAGTATATTTTGCACGGAAATTGATCAAAAATATGAGATAATGAGCCCCGCAACTTGCGCAAACTGCGCAGAATGTGCGAAACGCTCACATGACGAATACTATACTCACTTTCTTCGATGCCCTTCCTGTAAAGGTTGAAGATGTCGAGTACTCTCATGCTGGAGTAAAGCTCCGGACCATCTCCAAAACAAAACGTCAACGGTTTGAAAATGAGCTTTACGCTAAGCTGCAGACGCAAGTTGGGTCGCATCCTCGTTTGGACTTGACTAAGCTTTCTTTGGGGTTTCAATACAGTATAAGCATGACCCTTCTTATTGCTCGATGAGTAAGGATATCCAATGATTGGCCTTTATTGCTCAATGAGAGTACGCCGCCAAACACTTTCAACTGATACTTGCCCCTTTTCGCTAAGCGATTGCTAGCGAAGACCATGAAGTAGTCAATCCAATAATCCCCGAGATTTCACTCTCAATAGACCACTGGGTTCGAAAGTGGATATGTAATGTGTCGGAGCAATGATGCTGCAAATTTTACTCTCTTGGGTTCAATAGACCTTTGGACCTTCAAGAGCAGAATCCTTGACCAGAGCCTACGTCTCAGTTCGAGAGTCTGAAATCACTTCCAAATACGTTACGCAGCTACAACATTTGCATTTAAACATGTCTGATCGTCTTTAGAAAGCATCTGCCCATGAAGACAACGTCTATATCGTACCTGTACCCTTAGACTCGACTTCCAAAGACGCTCGTGCAACCATTTCGTCACTCATATCTGCTGCGCTAGATGATGTACTTATGGCTTTTCTTGCTGCATCTTAACTGGTGTCTCGAACTCCAGGTTGCTCGATAGAACTTCAGAGATCCTATGAGCTTCAGCGCCATGCCAAGATTCACAAGTTCTCGGAGAAGTTGTCTTTGGAATCCACTCAACACAGAAATCACAAAAGAAAAGCTCAGAAAAGACTTTGTGTGTGTTCACAGAGAAATTCTAGCTCTCGCAGATACAATAATAATAATAGCAAACAAATCTACCAAAAAATATACAAAAGCGCCTGTCTATGCTGTACAAAATGGAGCTGAAATGTTATAACTGCTTTACCCAACCTCAAAAGTCCCAACAATAATCTAATTCTTTGTCTTCTTCTCATGGAAATGGTCATAGACCTTTTCCACTCCAACGCCAGCACCCATAGCCGAAGCCGTACCAAGAACTGCACCCGGAGCAAGCAGCCCACCCACGATCAAAGGAACGCCGGCAAAAGGACAAAAGACAGATAACCCCACCAACCCCAAGGCAGTGCCACCCAGGCCCCCAACTATTCCAGCAGGGACTGCTGCGCTTGTTGATAACAGCGTCCTTACTGTCTCATTTGTAGGCGCTTTGCTCTCTGTCTTCTTGCATTGGGGAAGACGCCCGATTTGATGGAAGCTTGATGCATCGAGCTCTGGCATATTGAGGTAGACGTATGGTTCTGACGAATCAGCAAGTTCCCCTTCGAAAACCAGTGGGAATAGTGATTGATCGAGTGTAAATTCCTCGGGGACGATGTACATGTGGGCCGAAGGCATGAGGATATGTACTGTAGCTTCTGGACCGATCGTTGCTCGTATTTGAGACACGAAGTGCGCGATCAATTCGAGGTTGTGAGTCCAGCCTAGGAGATTCGGCAGTGGCTTTTCTTCGATGTGTCTTTCGAAGGATGCATGCCAGTCTGTTCTTGGGTGGTAGACGAAGAAGTAGTCCGTAGTGGAGGAGTCCTTTCCATCCGCATCGCTCTTTTTGCAAGCGCGGATCCTGGAGGCGACGAAATCATGAACGTGCTGTCCGAAATGTGCTTGATATTGAAGAGAATTTGCGACTTGGGCGGATTCTGTCAACTTCTTGAGGTTGTCGGTTATTTCTTGGCCAAGCTCAAGCAGCTTGGCTTGGGCATAGATGCCAGTTATCGTCGAGGTCACTGCGCAAATGGGAAGAACAACTGAAGCGAATGAGACGAAAGAGGCGGTGGTGGCAGCGGCCGCTTTGAAGGCTGGTGTTTGGACAGCGTTTGCGAGATTGGTGTAGGCTACAAGAGCAGCGTCGCCTTTCCAACCTAGAGCGCTCGGCATGTTGGAATGGTATGGATGTTATGCTCGAAGAGACCGACGTGAAAATTGAGGCTCTGCAGATGGACTTCTTCTCGATATATTCGAGATGTCGGAATTATGGACGATTGATAGTGTTTGTGGGTATGTTGGTGTAGGTATGAAAAGAAGCTTTGGCTTGAGAAATATGGACTTGTTTTGGGTTCGATTCCAGCACAGCAGAGCTGCTATATATGTTCTTTTCTTAGGTCCAAATTCCTTTCACCTCAGCATCTTCATCGAGAGAAGACATAGAAGGAAAATCCGAGAATGGCAATTGATAGTTTGATTCTAGGGGCTGAGTGGAAGCCACAAGCCACAAGCCACAAGGCTTTTAGGGACCTACCACGCTGTCTACAGAACGAAAACAACACTCTCCGAGTTTCTACGATCTCTAGTGTTGTTGACTCCTCTAGCGGATCGGAACGTACAATAGTGTTCTAGAGCTTGGAAATATGGCTGCGGCGAGGTGGTTTTGACATGCGCTCTGTGGAAATGTTAACATGCGCACCTGATTCAGGGGGCAGTGAAGATGAAAGCTCTGGGTCGGAAGCTTTCCGCATATGTTAGAATCGGTTCCTGGATCGTAGATTCGCGACAGACGATCTGTGGCTGTAGCTGAATAGACTTTAGAGTCACGAAGACCGTGACGGAGGTGGATGTTGCGGAAAGGAAGCGCGCAATCCAAGGCCCTAAACGCCACAAGATCGTCATCACCAGCCCTAAATCTGGCTCCGCCTCAGCTGAAACTTCAACCACAATTCTGCATAGATGCTCATAAAAACATGAAGTTGTTATTGCAAGGCTTCTAAAATCTTCTACTAGATATTTCCTCTCAATTGCGCATGCAAAAAAGAATGACTATCGACGTGGCTCAATTGCGCCTCCTCGAGCGAGAGGTGTTCGCACCAGCCACCTGGTTCCCCGACAAACTATCGAAATCTGTACACCTTCGTACGTTGAGTATTACTTTTCATCAATTTTATATTCGTCATAAGTTATTTACAGCATCAGCGAAGCCTGAAACCTACAGACTGTAAGTGCAGTGATGATTCATATAAGTATAGAAGACGACACGATGTTCATTCATAACATTGCTTACTGCCTCTCAAACTTCCACACATTCAATTCGCAGCAGAATGACAACACCAACATCATCAAACCCTGTTTCATGGGCGTCCCTTTTCTGGGGGCTTCTCCCCTTCGCCATCAACTCCATGACCCAACCCTCAGGTCTAGTCTGCGGCGCTGATGCAGATGTTGGATTCCTCCTTCGAAGCTCCCCTATCATCTGCTTCCTTGACACGATGCTGATCTTGATCCGCTTTACATCATACTACTTCAGCAGCGGATCATTTTGCGAGGCCCGCAACAGACTTGTCAGATTCAGGTTCAATGGCGAGCATTGGACTGAATTCAAAGAAGCAAAGAGAAAGGGTGGTCGAACAGCGCAAAAGAACGAGCAAATCCTCCGATTCCTCTTATTTGTCCTCGCCATTTCACAGTTCATCAAGATATTCGCCTACGAAGGCGTCATATGGTCGAAAGTCATCGCTGCGCTGTATCTTGGGTCGTTTCTCGTTACAGAGCTGCTCGTTGTCTGGCATGCAGTATGGATGACGGACATCGCGGACCTCAAGGAAGAATATCCTACGATCATACCTTATGGCTCCATTGCTGTAGCTGTCGCATTCATGCTTTGGTTTGCATCAGTTGCGGCAAGAGATATCTTCGGGCATCCACACCACACCCTTCCTCAATGGGCTGCTGGGGTGATTGGCACCCTTGGAGCAGGATTGGCGATCCCAGCTCTGGGCTACAGCTTCCGCCACTGTAAGACCTGGAGACAAGTCAGGGGCTCTGCTGCGTTGCTATTATTCGTTCTTGGGTCCCCAGTTGGCTTCTACTTCACTGGTCAGATCATCCCAGCCACGATACCGATAATATGGATTCAAGTCGTTGCTGCGGCATTGGCAGCGGTGTGGGTCTCGATTGCACTCTTATATGCTTCTCAGGCCACAAGAACTGTGAGGGCGCGGGGCAAGGAAAGGCAGAGGAAGAAAGTGGAGCAGGTGACTGCATGGTATTTCTTTCTTCTTCATTTTAGCACTGCTTTGCTGTTTTATTTGTTCAGTTATGATCCCCAGGGCACAAGTACCCCACGGTGGACGCAGTGTCTAGGTTAAGTTGCTGGGTTGATACATCGGCGTCAAATGTTCTTTTCCTTTGTAATGGTATTTCGGATACAAGAGATTACATGCTTTTTTGTTATGTTGGTTTGATTTATAATGTCAAAGAATCCATAGATTAGAATTTGAAGCAATTTAAGGAAAACACCCCGAGGTAAATTGCCTTCATACGGAAAATAAGCGAGACTCAACAACGGTCACATTCTTGCTCACATTCCCAAGTGGACTATCTTCTCTTCTTGGTATAAATTTAAATAGACACTTTTGGTTAAACATGAGACTTTACGGCCAACTTGAGCCTGTCATCTATGGCCACTCTCTAATAACATCTGGGCTCATTACCACAAGACAGTTGAATTCAGCAGTGCCACAAATTATAGGCCAAATAATGATTCACATAACTATTCTTCCCTATAGATACAGATGGAAGCACATTACTGCTGTTATTGTCAACTCTTTTGCTTCGCATTTCCTCTAATCTTTTTGTGTGTAGCGATGACAGAAGCATGAGACGTGTGGTGGGAAGCCCGAAGCGAGCAAATGGACACCCATGAAACGAGATTTTCTTTTCGCGCTTCAAAGAGTTCGGAGTTTCCTTCAAATACTTGATCTTCAAAGGTCTTCGAGAATGAATACTCCTTTTCCAATGAATGTTGAGACGGAAGCAGTTCGAGCAATGAATGCAGACCCTCAAGGATAATTCCAACACCAGATATCCAAGCAACCATCCAGCATCCCCAGAGCGAGTAGCGAGCATTACTCATCTCACGTCCACTTCAATCAACTCCTTTGCAAGGGCCTTTTCTCATGAGAAACTCGATCATGTTTTGATCTACTGGGAGTCATTTAAATTGCCTGCCTGCATGCTTAAGCGCGGCTCCCAAAATGGTCTGCGTTAGTGTGCATCCTTGCGGCGCAGCATCCACTTCCATGGCAATCTGTATTTCGATGCCTAAATCGCATCACCACCAAACCTACCCCATTGTCTGACACCTTTCTCTATTATTTTGAGAGCCAATCCTCCAAATATGTCGTGTTTATGTTGTTTGCGTGGCAAATGATACTACTTGTGCAGCTTTGTACTGCATTTTGATTTCAGACGATCTTTACAGCTTGCTGGATTCAATCGTTAAAGCCATGCCTGAACAGCAAATTGATCCACAAAATACACCCGAAAATGGCTCGCTCGAAGAGGATATCCCAGCAGAGCGGTCTGAAAGCGAGGAAGAAGAGGAAATGCAGCCTCTCGAATATACGCAGCTCGACATCACGACACAGGAGATGCGATTCTTGACGCTCGAGCCTGCTGCACCTGACACTCTTCTCAAATGCTCCATGTCTATAGAGCCACTCGAAAAGTGCAAGCCTTATACATATATTATCAACACAAGAGGTAATCCCATTTCGTGGCTTGGAATCTCCATCGATGGCAAATCCAAGCACGTGACCAGGAACATCTGCGAATTCCTCGCTCATATCAGATCAAGAGACGTTCCCCAGCGATTATGGTTTCGAGATGTATGCATAAACCATCAAGATTCAGAAGAGAAATCTCGATACTGGAACCAAGAATGGATGGACACAATGATCAAGCACGCAGAGAAAGTTGTTGATCTCAGCGAAGTCATGGCCGAGTTATGGGACAAAGGAGAATTACCGCGACCGTTTCCTCGAACGGCCAAAGATTGGAGCCATACGAGGCAGCCAAAGGAGACGAAACATCATCCTTGCCCCCTGCAGATGCAGAAGGGATGGGTTGATCCTCCGCCGCCTCACCAATATCTGCCACTAGACTATGTGGCAGACGAGTTTCGCCTCGTCGTACTCTGGAAAGCAGAGAACTATGACGACCCTTTACGAGCTGCACTAGCATACTCAGTCATGCACGACGATGTCGCGTATCACTGCTTGTCATATACTTGGGGCTCAAGTGAGGAAGAACCAACATGTCCTATACTCCTCAATGGGCAGACCTTCATGATCAGAAAGAACCTCGATCGATGTCTCCGGGAACTTCGTGACAAGGTGAACAAAAGCAATATATGGATTGATGCAATATGTATCGATCAGAACAACATCCCTGAGCGCAACCGTCAGATACCAAGGATGCTAGAGATTTACGAGGCAGCAGATGTTGTCCTCTCTTGGATTGGAGAAGGTGATGAAGCGAGCGACACGGCAATAGACTTTCTCGATGAGTTGAAAAGTCCAAAGCTGCAGCCGGATGATAATGGCAATTGGGGTCCATACACAGTCAAAGAAGACGATGAGTGGAAAATCACACCGATTCCTGATCTACCCCAACGACTTGCAGCTCTGTATCGTTTGTTCCTCAGACCATACTTTCGACGAATCTGGGTCATTCAAGAACTCGCAGTCGCGAATCTTCCTTCCGTATACTGTGGTAAGAAGAAAGCAGCTTGGAGTCAATTAGACATGGCGGCATATCATCTCTTAGACATTCTGCACCGCGATCGCACAATGCCAGCTCGAATGATGGCTGCGGATCCGTTGTTGAAGTCGGTCTCAGACCAAGACATCTGGTTTGTTCGGAAGCTCTTTTACTTTCGTCATCTACGCTCCAGGAATGCAGACCATTGGTTGGGACAGACTAATTTCTCAAAACTCAAAGAGAACTCGCCTGGGATTCTCGATGCTTTGATTCTTGGTCGAGACTTCGAAAGCACTGCGCCGCACGATAAAGTTTTTGCTCTCTTGAATCTAGCGCAGGATATAGAGGGGCTTGACTTCAAATTGGACTATTTGACATCTTTGTCTCAAACTTATCAAGAGTTTGCAACTGCAGTGGCAGAAAAGACTAGAAGTCTCGATATCATTTGCGCAGCAGAGAACAGCAATTCTGGTCTAGACATGCCAACTTGGTCTGCAGATTGGAGTACCCCGTCAAAAGCAAGCAGTCTCGTCCGTCGAGAACACATCCCCAACGTCTACATGTGGGCCGTACAAGATATCTCTGGCTCCATATACCACACTTGTGGACCCACCAACCTCACGCCCAGATTCTCCTTCAACAATTCTATCCTCGAAGTAGCAGGCTTGATCCTCGATTCCGTCAAATCTGTCCATTTGCAAGAGGATTCCGACACCGGCAAGTCTATAGGCAAATGGATGAGCATAGCAGCTAATGCTTTGCTCACTGAAGAAGAAAACCAGGCACCGGGATTGAATATGCCGTTCATGGAGAAATTCTGGTCCATGCTAGCAGGCGACGTGACTGGGGTGTGGTCTGTCGAAATAAAACCAACTTCTGGATCTCTCAGAGAGGAAGAAAATGAGAACGTTAGTTTTCGGCCAGTGTGTGTGAAAGAAGATGAATGCAAACATAGGATGCGGAATACCTCTGCTGATGTCTTCCGAATCGTCACGAGAGGAAGAGCTTTGATCATTACCGAGAATGGATTGATGGGCCTTGCGCCTGAAAATGCGAAGCCAGGACAGAGGCTGGGTATTTTGAGTAAGTGTAGTGTACCAGTTTTGTTGGGGGAGAATGAAGATGGGAGTTATACGTTCAAGGGAAGTGCTTTTGTGCAAGGGTGGATGGAAGGAGAGGCTTTGGAAGATGTTGGAATGAATACTGAAGAAGCTTGGGAGGTACTGGATGAATCTGGCAGGTTGAAGATCGTATAATCTCGTTGAACGCAAGAGGTCGTTACTTCATGAAAACTGTGCCATATTGTAGGTAAGTATTCAGATCACATGTAAACGCATGTGAATTGACGCGTAGATGTTGGAAATAATTGAAGCAAGGGCTGCATGCAAGCCACAATATTAGTCGCATGTCACCAGCTACATAAGACATTCGAACAACATCACCTTACATTCAATATTTTCTTGATCAGCACCACACCATGACTGTTGTCCGACACACACATCAGTGAATAACTTGAATTCGATCATGAGCTTCCGAATGCGACGATGCTCACTCTCGTTGAGATGCAGCCCTCAATCGAGTGCACCTATCAGGATCGTGCGTGATAGGCACCCACAGAAAGGGCATATGGCTCACGATGGTCGCATTTCACTTGGTATCCTGAAGAGCTTCTATCCCTCTGAAAGTAACATAGCACTTATTTCAGAGCGGCTTGAAAAGTTTGCTGCCCAGCAGGCCAAATTCGACATACACTTCAATTATCCATTCATCGAAAGAATTGCGCACAGCCGTCAAACATCATCAAAATATGTTATGAAGTTTGATCTTCTCTCACCCTTCCTCAAGACACTCCGTGCCGACCTTGGAGACCTGCTCGGAGACACTTTGACTTACCAAAGCTTTGGAGGCAGGAAAAAGCCGTTTCCGCATCCCATAGTTCCATTCAATCAAAACGCATGGATCGGACACTGGGGTAAACCTCTCAACCCCAGACCAAGACTGTCACTCGGCGGCGTTGTAACGAGAGAGGAAGCGGAAGCCGAGCTTCGATATCCACAGCAATTGGACCCAAAAGATCTGGGTCCTCTAGAAGCCCGAGTGTTAGGTGAAGGCGAGAATGACTATTGGAGCTTTCCAACTTTTCCATTTTTGGGAACAAGGTGAGTGATGCTTCTGCTTATCAACCAGCATTCCAGATCCTAACCACATACAGTCAGGACGATGAACCGTGATCGAGATAGATCTCATTGTGATGGAACAGAATCTTTTGTGGATTGTGCAGGGCTAAGTCGGAAATGGCTTTCAGAAGGGGACGAACAAGTGAAACCACTTAGCGAGCATATTGGGGTGACTTCACACCCTATCGAGACCTATTCGAATAGACGTTGACTTACGAGGATTTGGCGGTGTGTGAAAGAAGGACACCAAAATAAGACAGGATGTGCCCCAAGTCAAGAGAGGTCTGTGTTGGGTCAGTGAGAAAATTCCTTCTGGACAACTTACAAAGTCCTCGCCTCCCGCTGGGTGTGATTGATCTAAGCAAGACAAGAACTCGAAGCCGTAGGCCCTTTATCTCTACAGTTTTACTTCTAATGAATCGATTTCCAGAGCTTCAATGGACCCCCATACTCAAGCGAGAGACAAATATTCTGTGCTTGCTCAAAAGGCTCGGATTTCAATGTGAATTCATTAAGTCACGTGATGAACAGATCTATCTCCTCGTCGCCTATCAAGCCTCGAATTAATGTAACTATTAGAAAACCAGATCCTCATGCGTCTATTGCGATCACACATCCATACCGGAAACCTCAAATCCCAATCTCGCGAAATGAGGGCATTCCCAGCTCCCGCGGCAGCGGCCGCACAGACGCGACCTGAGGCATGTTTCACCATATCTTGCCCCTTCCCCTTTCCGTTTCAGCTTATTCGCCATCATCCACTGGAGACCATTTCTGAAGATATATATCCTTTCCTCCTATCTTTTTTTTCATCTGATCATTCATCCCAACACCTGCACTTCTGTCTTCTCAATACTCAAGGGAAAGAATAGGGAGGATCAAAATGGCTCTAACATCCCACCGAACACGGCGTCTCTTGCTTTTCATCTCTAAACCCCTCCTCTCCGCCCTCTTCGTAACAGCTCTCTTACGATTAATATTCTATCCCTCCTCATCCAGCAAAAAACCCATCAATCCCCACCCACACCTCTCAAAAGCCCTCATCCTCGCCACAACCGCCTCCTCAAACCTAACCTGGCTCACGCCCTCCCTCATAGAGTCCACCCACTGGGACACCTACATCTACAACACCTCTCTAACCCCCTCCCTTCTTCCCCAAAATTCCCGCTCCTCCCCATCCCAACTCACCGTCCCCCTCAACAAAGGCAACGAAGCAATGCCCTACCTAACCTTCCTCACGACCCACTACCACACCCTCCCCTCCCTCATGTTCTTCCACCACGACCACTCCCAAGCCTGGCACCAACCCTTCTCCTCGTCCTTCGAACTGCGCCACCTGAACCCGCTCACCGTCCTCAGAGATGGGTATGTGTCTCCGCGCTGCTTGCCGGGGTGCGAGAACGTGATTGAACTCAGTGGGGATGTGGTGCCGCTGGAGGAGATGGGGACTGCGACGAGGGAGGTGCAGATTAGTACTTTGGTTCGTATCTTTCCCTTTCTTTCCTCTCTCTTTTTTTTTTGGTTGTGGTGAGAAGGAGAGGGAGGGGCTGATGTGAAGGGGGAATAGTTACATAATTTCTGGCTCGACAAAAACGGAAACAGACAAAAAATCCCAGAGAAAATCGCAGCGCCGTGCTGTGCGCAGTTCGCCGTCTCTCGGGAGGCTGTGAGGAGGAGGAGTTTAGCTGAGGTGAGTTAGTTGTTGTTCCCCCCTAGAGGAGAGAGGAGAGGAGAGGGAGGGGTGGGCTGATGTTTGGTGTGGTTGATAGTGGGAGGCGTTGAGGGATTGGTTGGTGCAGACGGAGTTGGGGAGTCGGCAGAGTGGGAGGTTGCTGGAGTGGACTTGGCATTTGTGGTTTGGGAAGGAGGCTGTTTTGTGGGTACCTTCTTCTCTTTTTGTGATTACCGGGAGGGGGGACTTGGAGTTCTTAGTGTGTGTGAAGGGTGGCTAATGAGATGCAGTTGTCCGGAGGAAGAGAAGTGTCTTTGTGATGTTTATGGGGTTGGGGAGTGTGGTGGGGAGTTGTGAGGTTATGGAAAGAGACGAGATTTTGGGGGAAAGAGGACGATTTGCTGCGTTTAGCGTTACTTTCTTAGATTGGTGTATGGGTTTGCTTTGCATTTTGATGGAGTCCTTGTGGTGTTATATGTACAAGAATTGGAAGATATATACAGAGAAGAAGAGAGCCAATTTATGTTGGACACCCACCAACAGGATAATTACAACTACTCTCCTTCGCCGCTCCCGTAATACGTACATCCTCAAACGTCACATTATTACAACTTCCATCACCTAAATATCAAAATTAGCCACTAAACTCAACCAAGCAGCTTTATATCCACAGAGATCCAAATCCCCACTATCATCTCTCGCTCCCTCCAAGCAAAAGAAAATCCAAAAACTCACCACAAAGCACATAAACCCCCATCCCACCACTACCGCTCATACTTCCGCTCACATTCCTAAACACCACCCCCTCGACCACCACCCCACTACTCGGCCTCCCCGTCGGGCCCCCATTCAAATAATCCTGCTGCACATCAATCCCATACGTCCTTATCCCCTCCAACCACAAATTCTCATACGTGACATTAGCCACCCATCCCGTTGCGTTGAAATTCGTTTTAATCCTCGCTCCGTTGGTTCCATTGATTAATGTACTATCCTTAAACTAGCTATTTGTCAATTAAAAATCTCAATCAAGAAGGAAGAGAGGAGTGTACCAGGATATCGGTCACGTTATTATCAGCCTTCCCACCCACAGACCCGATACTGAGGCCGTGACTCCCGACACAGTGCACATTCTCGACCACAATCCGATCACCGCTGGTGATAGCCACGCAATCATCCTGGTTCCAGACTCTGATATCCTTGATTAGGAGATCGGAACTGGAGCTGATATCGATACCGTCCGAATTATGGGCAGCGGGCAGACCATTCGAGCGGTTATTCGACGCGTCGCCGGCGGAGTTGTCGAGGGTTAGGTTGGAGAGCGTGAGGTTTGTGGAGGAGGTGATGGATATTAGGTGTGCGGGCCAGTTGTGGATTGTGAGGGAGGCGAGGGTGGAGTTGTGGAGTTTGAGGGTGAGGAAATGGTTTGGTCTTTACGTTTTTTTTTGTTAGGAAGAGGAAATGGGGGGGGGGGGGGGGGGGGGGGGGGGGGGGGGGGGGGGAGAGGGGAGAGAGGGGTACTTTGGTACGCCACCATTGGAACCGAGACCGTCCCAGTATAATTGTCCTGCGCCGTCGATGACAGCATCTGGTTCAGCAGTGATGGTTATATTTTTGCCGCCGATGGAGATGGGGGTGAAGGAAGAGGAGTTTGTGAATTCGAAGGTTGTGATGCCGGAGAATGTTATGGTGGTGTTTTCTTTGAGTTTTGAGAGGTTGATGCTGGAGGCGCTGGGGGCGGTGATATTGCGGAGGATGATGGATGTACAGGATGCGACGGCGGGAGCGATTTGAGAGTAGGTGGTGCAGAGACATGGTGTTGGGTCTGCTGGAGCGAGAGTGATGAGGATTGAGAATATGAAGGGAAGTGAAAGGATGGAATGCATTTTGAGTTGGCTAATATAATACACGAAAGACAAAAGGTTGAAACGCACAATAGCTTGCACAAAATAGATAAGAAGAAACGGCTGAGATTTATACATTGTTGTTTAACTCAAAATATGAAAATACCAGTACTTTTAATTTTCATCTCATCTTTCCCAAACAAAGTGTTTCGGGAAAACTCGCGGGTGACATTGCACAGCAAATATAGAGTGCGGGGTTCATTTTTTCCTTGGGCCGATGATCCCCAGCCGAAGACATTCGTTCGTATCTTCGTAGCTTCTTGTATAATTATGCAAAGAAGACAGTGTGTGATGAAATCTGAAAAGAAGAACAGATAAAAACTAAGACTCTTGTGATCTCCGCATTTAGAAAAGTGAGGGGACATCTCGTATGAAGATTGATTCTCCATGGGTCAGACGTGAATGCTGGGCTGTGGACGAAAACGGAATTTGAAAGAAGAGGAAACGAAGATGGTTATTACTACACCTATCCAGATCGTTCAACATGTATGTATTTGAGGAGAATCTCAAGCACAGATAATGAAAGAGTGTCAAGATGATAGATGAGAAGACCGAAGTTTGAGAGTCGAAGGATGAGAAAATGACGAAGCGAGAAATGTTGCGAGTAAGTGTGCATCACGTGCGGTACTAGACTAGCGTCATCAAATCACCCATTCTCGTGTTTCTTTTCCTGGACTGCACACCAACCAACGGAACAGAGC
Organism: Mollisia scopiformis; assembly: GCF_001500285.1. Classification (NCBI taxonomy): domain Eukaryota; kingdom Fungi; phylum Ascomycota; class Leotiomycetes; order Helotiales; family Mollisiaceae; genus Mollisia; species Mollisia scopiformis. The sequence goes on from NW_017263596.1 coordinate 791,150, forward strand.
AGGGAGCCTTGAGCGGCTCAATGCATGACAGACCGACATGGCATCCCAAGCGGATACGGAATGTTGCTACAGTACTGCATGCGGCGAGGAATCAAATCATGATATGTGTGATGTCTCGAGCAAACAGGCTCGCTCTCCTCTCCTCTCTTTTCTCTTTCCCGACGTGTCACCATGCCGTTCGGTGCATATTTCCCGGCAGAATACAGGAATGGAATGGAATGCAATGAAAGGTGCGTCTCCTTCTGATATTGATTTGCTGGGAGTCATAAACACCAGGAATCCTTCCCTCGTCTTGGTCTGCACATCAGCATCGAAAGGATTTGAACGGCATACGGCATACAACGTACTCGGCTGCATGAGAGAGTTTGGGATGGGGGCTGAATCTCGCGCAAGGTGGACCAGTCGCCGTTGCTGCTGAATCTCGGGCTGCTTTTTGGGGGAAGAGTGAGCGTCGCACGGGGGCGGTTTGACGGATGAGAGAGTCGTTTTGATGCATCTGATGCATTTAATGCAACTCAAGTCCCAGTCCCAGTCCCAGTCCCAGTCCCAATCCATGTGTGTTGGTCTTGCTGGCCATTATTATTGCTGACGCCTCTCCTTTTTGCTGGCTCTCCTTTCGCCTTCCCTTTTTTTTTCCTTTCCCTCCCTCCGAACTCGCGATCCTCTGCTTCTGCCTGAAGAAGAAGCCGTCTCACACCAGCAACGCACATCCTCGCTCGACCCGACCATCCCACCATCACATCCACCGCATCCACCTTGAAGAACTGCAAGTCCGCCACGGCAACTGCAACTGCGCCATGATTTCTTATGCTGTCAGGCGATCCGCGGTCAAGGCCTCCATCGCCGGCCACTCATCATCACCCAGTCGAATCAGTGCACCCTCTTTCACATCTCACATCACCGGTGGCGGGCGGTACAGTAGGGAACATGTTCCAAGGGAGGCTACAGGGATTGAGACACTAATAGCGCCCTTGCTCGGGCTGTTGTTAGTGTCTCTGGTGTGGCCTTGTACCCCTGTAACTTTCTCTCCTTGTTGCATAATCTCCACTCTCACACGGAAAACTGTCTGGGGCGACGGAAGGATGGGCAGGTTCATATAAGGGCGAGCCTTTTTCGCACTCTCCTTCTCAGTCTCTTGCCGGACGCTGCTTCGTGCTCCCGATGCTGGACGAAGAGCTCTCCTTCTGCTCTCTCGCGTCCCTCGACACAACTCCCTTTTGTTCCCCGTCTTCTCTGCCTGATTCCGGCTTCGGCTTCGACCTCTGGACATCTTTTGATGCACCTCGGGTCAGCCAATGACCGTCGCTGCACGCTTTCGAAGGATGGGGCCCACAAATGATGCAATCCACGACCCCTCATTGGCTCATCCCTGCTCCCACACTTCACTCTGCCCGTGAGGAGGGCAGAAAGGCGTGCCAAGCGAAATGCCCATCCCCTCTAGGACGGCCAGCACCACCAAGGGAGGAGGGATCTCGAAGTCGATGTGATGGCGGAACTCGATTATGATGATGTGTGTAGTGCCATCATTGTCATAATGGGTTGGTCTGGTCTGGTCTGGTCTGATATACCTTTTTACTTGGGGTACCGATTAAGCTCTTCGGTGTGGAAGGAGGAGTGAGTGGTAAGTCCTTCACAACGTGGGGTCCTGTGCTGTCCTGTGCTGTCCTGTCCTGTCCTGTCAGAGGGCAGTGGTGCGCAGCTGCGGTAGGTGTTCCCGCACTCTCTCTTCTCCCATCTTACTGCACGCACGCACTCTCTCGTCTCGTCTCTCGTCCCTCCTCTTTCGCGTGTCGACTCTCTCAACTCACGTTTTTTCCTCTCTCGCCAACCGAGTCTGCGTCGCTCATCTTCCCTCGCCCAAACCCCTCCGACTCTCAATTCTATTTCTTCCTCACTGCCACCAACCAATTTCTCTCCCTCTTCCTCAATCATCTTCTCTTTCTACAAATTGTCTTCGCTTTCGCACACAATTCCACTTCACGATTTCAGGACTCGATTTTCGAGAAAGGTAAGCAAGACTCCCGCCCCGACAGCTCCTCATTTTACTGACCTCGCTGCCTAGTCCTCGCTCTCACCATGGCCACCACCCAATCTTCTCAACCCGTCCAAGGCGACAATCTCCAAACTCCAAAAACACCGTCAACACCATATCGCGATGATTTTAATCTCACTCCTAACACGAATACCACGACGTCTTTCGCCGACAGCGGATTCTTCTCCTCTCCCACCGGAGACCCATGTCACGGCACGGGATACAAAGACTGGGTTTTATTCCCCTCAGATGAGGGAGAAGAGGATGGTAGTTTCGGCGACGGCAGTGGATTTTTGGATACGAGGGGTTTCTTTAGGGATGCGGATGAATGTGTGATGATTGATTACGAGTCCGATGTTCATCACGAGGAGGAATATTCGCAAAATCCTACCACGACTGCAAGCTCATCACTCACGCTCGACTCCCACGCACCATATTCTCCACACACAGAACTCGTCAAAGCGCTTGAGAATCACCACATTTCTTCATCACCACCGCCCAAATCACCTAAACTACCAAGATCAAAGGACTCCGAAGACGAGGAAAGCGAAACATCCATGCTCCAAATCTGGCAACAGCGCTCAGAGCGCCACGAACTGCTCTCCTACAAATTCGAGCAACCGCCCTACACTTCGCGGGAACATCTGTTGCCGGTCTTCAGGCAGTCATCGAGAGTGAGGAAGAATGGTGCGGTGCGACCTTCACAACGGAAGAGTGTTCTTAGAAATTAATCGGTCGGGTGCTGACGTGTGCGTGTGAGTGATATGGGAAGGAGTTTTGCTTGCGATGTTTTCGTTTTCTAGGTTACGAGGTAATGATGTTGAAGCTACGATACGATACCAAGATTGATAGTTTTCTCCTCGAGAAGAGAAGAGAGAAGGAAGCACAGTGGGCGGGTTATTTAGTATTTTCCGAGCTGGTTGCTTCTTTTCTTTTTTGTTCTCTGCCGTCTGTTTTAGTTAAGTTTAGCTGGTATTTATTGGGTTTTTGTGGATATTTGAATGTGGAAGGGAATGGGAAGGGAAAGGAAGGGGAAAACTATATTTAGCTGTTATAGCTGGGTTGGATGAGAGGGGCTGGATGGATATTGGATTAACCAATCTACACACATGCTCAAATCTGTCTGGTCTATATCTCGTCGAAGTGAGATGTGAAGGATGAGTTTTTCGTCCCATTTCTATCCCTGCTGTGAATTGGATTGAATTGGAGATGAGATGGAGATAGGATGAAAAGCTTCCCCACAATTTGATCTTCGTCCCATTAAATCCCCGCAGTCTACAGTCCATCTATTCCATGATCCACACTCTCCACCATTCTCATGATATTCCTTACCACAACTCTTAAGAGTCTGGATATCACAACGAGCTTATCGTAGATTAATTCCCACGCCACCCACCTGTGCCCGTGTCCTTGAATGGTTGTGGGTAATATTTCTACGGCTTGGAGGAGGGTTCGGAGTGTTTCCCCCACACAGCAATCCTGCGCTTTGTGTGTGAAAATTTCAGATCTCTAGATTTCGCATCCACCTCCCCCTCCCACACTCGCATGTGGTATTCTAGATAATGTTGGCTTTCCCCGCAATAGGGTACATAGATGTATATAATTTGAGTCGTAGATGCTAAACCTTCCCACCATCCCATGTTTTCGTGTTGTCAAGTTTCTTTACCACCGCCTAGTCCTTGGAATGAATCAATTCATCCCGTAAAAAAACAAAGAAGCTGTAATACATGAACTCCCTACCCCCACCCCAGCTGTTGCCCTTTGCCACGATCGAGGTCCCGGTTTGCATCCTCTGAGACTAAATTAGAGTTTAGGTTGGTCCAGTTTATCGGCTGCTAGGTATTTCATGTCTCCCTTTTACAGCATGATTTCTACAGTTTGGCCAGAAGGAATTTCCATGCTCCCCGCAACTTTGAAATGTTTCTAATCTGCGAAGCTGTTTATCTCAGGGTTATGAAGTTCTGTGCAAGGTCATTGCCGTGGGGTATATTTTTTTGGTCTTGATCTGGATGATTTTACATTTTCATTCGTTGGGGTTGAGGGATGGATGGCTTTGAGGAGCTCGCTTTCTTGATGTGGATGAGCTAGCTAGTTGTCGCGTTTTTGGGTGTGTTGGTTTCTATCACGATGCGAAGTGAGGACATCCCCACGATCTTCATTTGGTGTTCGTTCGTGTTCCAGTCTCTGAGATTGGGTTAAGGTTTAGGTCCCCAAAACTTACTCCACTCCACTCGACAGCTGGTTTCATTTGCGGCCATGGTCATCATGCTTGATTCGTTTTGAGATAAAGACGGATTTGGCCTCCTTCATTGATGCTAGCTTCTCCAGACTTTAGATCCTTGCTTCTGCGAATGCTCGATAGTCTCTTGAGGAGGGATCTGAGCTTCCCCGCAATATACTTCAACTCATGGATCATCCCAGCTTTCGCAGTTACTTGACTACAGTTCCTCCATCCTGCGAGGTCGATGCGTGCTTCCCCGCAATCTGCAACATTAGCATTCCCATCCCACGTTTTCATTTCACGCTCGTTTTCTGTATACCGGAGTTTTCGTCTTTTGGATATTGCGGCTTGAGAAGGATTGAGATGAGTGAGTGTCATTTGCGCTGCGCCACATACTTCTTCAGTTGTTTACCATAGTGTCTATAGTCTGGAAGATGATTGCGCCTTGGGATTCACAAGATTTGGGGTCGAGATGAGGCGCTTGACCCTGAAGACTAGCTGATGTTTCGTCTCATACTGTATTATTCTAGACTTTTGTCTCGTGTTGCTACATTGCAAACTAAGCTCCATTGCGGCACTGCCCTTCAATTCATCTCAACTTCCCGTAACCTTCCATGCCATGCCGTCCCACCCCATGATCCAAACTTCTTCTCATTGACCTCCCCATCCCAGCCCCAACTTCATATAAAACATCACCGCCCGTACCAAAACCCCCCAAACTCTGGATAGGGTCCTCAGACCTTCTCGGATCCTTCACTTTTCCCTCTTCATTTCTCAGCAACTACGTACCCCATCCATGTGACACGATTCGTTTCGCGGGGAGGAACGTTACCAGCAGCCCATTCTTCCAAACGACGTGTTCGCCGCTGCGAGCTGAGGTGTTCCTGTCGGTAATTTCTTCATCCCAGCGTGCGCAATCTGGGATGTGCCGATGGGTTGTTGTGTTGTCTGGGATTACTCCGAAGTCATCAATCAATCTCCAAGGATTATTTTATTGTCTGTCTACAGTACTCCCCCGCGCAATATCGACACGGAAGAACAAAACTCCTCCCATCTCATTCTTTCGCATCAAAGTCTAGATCTAGAGGTTCGGGGCTCGTTATTCCGTGAGAGCTAGCTAGCTATATGCCGGTACTGTATATGATTCCGTGCGCGCGTGTTGTTGTTGGATTGCGTGGACGAAAAGAATTTGAAACGAATGAACGAGGATGTACACAAGCATCGGGTTTGTTCATCCTTTGGGGGTTTGAAGTTTTCGGTGCCTCCTTGGTAGGCCGCATCTCGTTTCCAGAACCTCGTTTTTTGTTCCTTCGAAGATTAAATTCTGTGTAACAATCATATCAGATAGGCACCAACACCCTCCCTTTTCTCTCTCTTCATAACAACATCTCGTTATCGCCATCCAAAATCCACTTTCCGCATCCATCCATTTCCCACCTCCCCTCCAATCACCCAACCCCGCACCCCACGCACCCATCCCACTTTCCACACGCAGCAGCCACCCTTCTAAAAATAACCCCTCCATCCACACACATCCACCACGAGCTTCCGAACTCAAATATATTACCCTTCTCGGCCGGTAGCGGATCCGGAACGAGTCGCTGTCTGCCCTTGGTAGGAATTCCTCTCTCAGTTAATATAACGAAACGTCATCTGGGAGCCCAGTTGCCCGAACGGGAGGGATTTATAGTAGGTGAGGACCGGAATAGATACCACATGGCCCGAGGCCGCGAATCTAGACCTAGTGGTTGATGTTTTGGGTAGATCTACTTGCCTTGCTTTGAGGATATTTCTCCGATGAGCTGAGAAAGCTGGGCTGAAAAAGCAAAGTGAAATGGAACGGAGGAGAGGATGGGATGGGATGGGAAGGGAAGGGAAGGGAAGGGAGGCTTTGTTGCAAATCGCAAATCTGCAGCTGTTTATTAATTTGGGGCGCTTGTTGGGGTGTGGCTTGTTTGTACGTTTGTGAGAGGAGAGGTGAGATTTGAGGTTCTGAGATGGGAGGCTTGGTGTATGATTTACTGGTGGGTTGGATGCCGAGGTATGGGCTTGAGGTGGAAGTTCTGGTGAGGGTAAGTACTGGGAGAGGTGGTGAGAAAATAGGTAGAAGATTGAGATAAGGTGAGTGAGTGGTGGTCTCGTAAGATTCGTATCAGGTTCGTACTCTTGATATCGTGCTCGCGTGAGCTTGTCATTGCAAACCCTAACTCAACTGTATTTCCGCTTTTTCTTCTTCTTTGCTAGCTTGGAATCTAGGTGTAGAGAACAACTCTTCTGTTGCACATCGATGATCTGCAGCCTTAATTACTATACATCTCAAGTCCATAAGTCTGTTCTCAACCTCCTGCTCCCGTCCTCGTGCTTTGACCGCCGTGGAGTCTCTGGAGACGTCAGTGGCTGACCAGCTATGAAATAAGCTTACTATGCCCTCCCTACTTTTCACGGATGCATGTATGCTAGTCGGGGATTTTGTGTCCCGGGGCTTGGGATGGGATTTGATCATGGGTTTGTTTCGCTGACGTTTCCTCCTCCTCCTCCTCTGCCACCGTCGATTGGGATATATCCATGATGAAAGGAGATTTTGTTGCAAGTCGTAGATATGCGGGTTTTTTATCCATATTAACTCCCGGTTTTGTGTTCGAGTGATGGGGTTTGGGGTTTGGAAGGGGGATGGACAGCTGCTGTTTTGAGATACCGCATCCTTTGATACCAAACTTTGAGAGAGGTGATGATGAGAGAAAGTGTTTTTGTTGCATGTCGTAGTTATGCGGGTTCTTTATCCATATTAACTTTCGATTTTGTGTTCGAGCATTGGGGTTTGGGTGTCGTGGTTGTGAAGAGCTGGGAGCTGAGTTACGTTTTGACGTCTCTCTTGCCTGTCACCAGCCACTCTGGAACAGCAAAAGGTATTCTTAAAGGAGCGTTTGTTGCAAGTCGACAATCTGCAGCTTCTTTACCCATATTGACCTTTACCATACCTCTTGTTCATAAGCAGTTGTGGTGTCCCAGAAAACGGAGCTTGAACCCTAGCCCTAAAGCTGACGTCTAACACTCATCCAGTCACTCATCCAGTCAAGCAAAGAATAAAAGCCTTTCTTGCACATCTACAATATGCAGGTTTTTTATCCATATTAACTTTTCCTTTAAACGTTGTCAATAGTGTGTATTGTGCTATCGGTGGTAACGAAGGAAACAGAGGTGGTGAGGATGGATGACAGACCCATGTCCCTGGAAATGAACGATGCCTCGGCTGACCGAAAACGCCGCGTACCACCTCGACGTCTAGTGACCTACTCGCACTCGAAGAGACATTTGTTGCACTTCGATGATATGCAGGTCTTTTAGCCTGCGTGTATAGCTTGTTCTTAAACACTGTTTAATAGTCCCATGGTTTGTGGGAGGTTACGACTACGAGAGAGAGGCGTAGTTGTGGCTGACAGCGGTCAAGGTTCGTTCCCAGCCCTGACGATGATGAGAAGGCAAGAAGCATCTTTGTTGCGTGTCTACGATATGCAAGGGTTTTAGCCTGCGGACTGGCTTGTTCTTATATTGATGTTTAAGCTTCATGGTGCGTGGTCTAGCTTGTGAGCGTGGTGCTGTGGCTTGGAGGAGCACCTGGTCATGGCTTTGATGAAGGGGAGATCAGAGGATTTGTTGCACTTCGTCGATATGCGTGGCTTTTAGCCTGCTGTTTTACTCGTTGCTACTGTTTGATGGCTGGAAGTTAAGCTTCCTGATCGATGCATAGTCAAGATGGTGGTATCTGTCGAGCAGGTGCAGGGACTCCACCTGCTGAGGAAGGAGTAGAAGAAGAAGTTTGTTGCGCATCTACAATATGCAAGGTCATTAGCCTGTCATGTGTGTCATACTTAGATCGTATCTTACGTTCATGGATCTACAGTCAAGCTCACTGAGGCGCAAGGTCATGAATTCGCCAAGGCTCATCTTCAGCCCTTTCTTACCATGACTCGAAGATCACGAGAGCCAGATTTGAAAGACGTACCTTCAAAGGCATCTTATTCACCCTGAAGTCCAGGGATATCGATAAACCTAGATGAAAAAGCAGGGGACATGGTATACCAGGAGAAACGTGATCCGTAAGCCTCGCCCCTCCTCTCCGTCTTGAGACGCCAAGAAACAGACACTACTCATACCCATCATCTCAAATCTTTTGTTGCACTTCTACAATATGCAAGTACATTAGCCGTCAAACACCTTCTCCTTCCCTCTCCCCCCAAAAGCTCATTAAACTTCCATCTCGCAAATAAGCTTCCCGTCCCCTGCCCACCAGGACAAGGGTTCCCCGCCGCTTGTCTCCCTGCTTTTTTTTCACTTGAATGGAAGTTTTGTTGCATTTCGGAGGCAACTTAATCTATATCCTTCCCTATTGTTTGACCTGGGAAATGAATCAAATGGTTTTGGGAGAGGAACGGAGATGGCGTTGGACGAGTCAGGATCCGTTTCGGCGAGTCAGGGAGGAAATTGCGGTCTGGGCTAGAGACCGAGATGTCGGGCATTGTTGCAAGTCGCATATATGCCGTGTCTGATAGTATACATGGGAAGACTGTCGACGATGTGTGTGAATAGAGATGTTGTAAGGTTTCTGGTTTGAGAGAAAATGGGAACGGTCACGTTACTTGGATGGATGGAGCCACTTGAAGAGGATCATAGTCGTTGTTGCAAGTCGCAGATATGCGGACTATATTAAGGTGCAGTGAAAAAGTGTTGATGATGTATAAGATTGGAAATATGACTGTGTGGTCATGGAGTACCAAATATGAGGCAGGTGGTATTGGATCTTTCGCACGAGAGAAGGAAAAGCATCTCAGCCACTTGACGAAGTCTTGAACATTTGTTGCAAGTCGAATATATGCAGAGATTATTACTATGCTTCTGAATGATCCTATGAAAGTATAAGAGTTTGTTTATGATGCAGTTAGTTGTGTGGAAGGGAAATATGTGGCTGGTGCTATTCCGAGCTTCTGGGCCCACACACGAAAGCGAGAGAAATCCAACCACTTGACGATCTCTCTCGTCTTTGACGCAAGTCGCACAAACGCACAAGATATTACTATACATTTACGAGATCCTATTCACGTCCGCCGAATGACCTAAGATGCAGCGTGGCGCAGTCCCAGGCCGATGTCAGATTGTCCGAACGAGGCTCTTTTGCACATCGCAGATATGCATATGATATTATTATGCTTCTAGAAGACTATATTGCAGCGCAGGATGAGCTTGTATGGAATGTTGTGGCGCGGCACGAAATAAGAGGCGGGTGATATAGATGGGGGATCTTATGTGATGTCAAGTATTTCTAAGCTGAGCGAGATGCGAGAGAAAGGGGTTCAACTTTTTCTGTGCACTTCGCAAATATGCAGGATGTATTACTATACTTCTGGAATGATAGTACAATCAGGTTTTCTACTATGCTATTGGATTTCTTGGAGCTCACACGAGATAATATGCATGGCGGGAACGAATCCATTCCCGATTTGCGGAATCCGAAAGTTAAGAAAGAACAAAATGGTCTCTGCGCGTGTTAAAATTTGTTCATCGTTACTATACATTAAAATCTATATGATAAGGTCATCGCTATGCTCTACCACCAACTGCTTTGAAGCATGAGCGGCTGAGATGTGGGGCTGCTTCGGGGGGAAAGCATTGCCATCCTAGAGAAGCAGTTTCCTCGGACTTGTGACTACAGAAGAACAATCCAGAAGCTGCCGGTTGATTGACTGCTTCCTCGTGGAGCTGCTTGGAGACCTAGGAACTTCAGAAATACAGTTCTCAAACGGGTTGTTAACCGCGGAAATAGAGCTGTCATCGAAGAACCGACCTCCCGTTGACATCAGCATGCTCGTATAGAGATAGAACGCTGCTAGGACATCGAAGAAGCCAATTATTCTACTGCGTGTCATGATTGATTGTCATCAATATGACTCTGCGAAGTACACATTGAGAGTGCTGAGCTGTTGAGAGGCTGAGATGAAATTCCTCGTCTCGCTCGTCCCTCAGCGACCCTCAGCTTCTTGGACATCCATGAGCATAGACACATTTCAAAGCCACGCTTGGCCCAGAAAGAATGTTTGTTGCAACTCGCACATCTGCATGATAGATTGATATACATCTTGAACAATATGATATCAAGGTGATGCGACTTCAGCGGCGAGCGGCTGGTGGGCGACTGGCAAGCGCATACTCCTCTACTCACGACGCACAAATATCAACACAAAAAAAGGAACTGCAACAACGCAACGAAATGTACCATAGATTGATATACATGAAGACATAATAACAGAACAGAAAGCGGATGGCGGTCTGACGTTTTCCATCGAGGCTCGAGGTGGCTGACCAAACAGCCTGAACAGAGCCGCCAACGTGGACTTCAACGTGTGGCTCTGCAGCTCAAAAAATATGTTTTGTTGCGGATCGCAGAGCTCCGGTACTTGCTCTCATATATGTCTTGCTTGTGTATAATAAAATCGTCGGGAAGAGGAGAGGTTGGGCGATGAAGAAATTCGGAGGCTGGAAGCGAGGTCTAGAATCTTTCGTTGCACGTCGAATATCTGCACAAGTTATTACTATGCTTCTCCCGCTAGGTATAGATGTATACTGACGAGATGTTATGATTGATGGCATTGTTGAAACTTGTTTGGTGGTTGGCGCGCTGGTGGTTGTTTCGTCTGCCGCTGGACGAGCGTTTATCGGGTCAACGAAGGGGACTTCAACAGTCTGAACTTCGAGAAATCAACTCTTTGCGACTCCTTGATTGGTACAATAGATATTTGAAACACCGATAGCCTCTATTTGAAGTTCTTTCCGTCTGTGTCTTGCGACCTGAAGGCTGTCCTATGGACCAAGCGATTTTGAACAGCTTTGTGGAGTGATATAAAACTTTTGCGCCGGAAGACGAGGATAAATGTCTTGTTGCACGTCGCACTTCTGCAGCATATATTGCTATACATAAAGAAACTGTCAACTGATCGTCCGAGTTGCAAGGGCATCCGAGAAATGGTAGTCAAAGAACTGTCAAGTGTTGTGGTGGATGTCGGTATCGTGGTGGGGCCGTGCGAGAAGAAGTGACCTTTGTTGCAAGTCGCTTTTCTGCACGTCTTATTACTATACATCCCAATGTTATATCCGCGTACTGGCTCTCTGTATCTATGATGCGCAGTGATCATTGAGTAAGTCTTAGTGTGCTGCTGTCGTTTCGTGGCGGCAAGCTGATGGGGATGATTGAGGTCGCCGAGGACATTTCGCTACGAGATGCTCTTTCGTGGTCGACAGGCCTTGACAGGTTATCCTTGACCATCTGATAGTCAATCGGAGGTGCAAAGCTTGCTGCAAGAAAGAGAAGCGGTGTCGGGCATGATGCTGGCGATTGGCGGCTGGGCTTAGCGGCGGGATGTGGGCGATAACCAGTCAAAGACTTGACAAGAGCTTTGTTGCCAGTCGCTCTTTCGGCGCCTAAATCATGCTGAAAAGCTTTTGCAGAAGTTTTGAGTATATCCAGAAGGTCGCGAGACAGATCAAGAGTGTTATGGGGAAGTGTGCGAGGGCGAGGTTGGGAAGGCTGGGTTGAGCACACGAGCTGACCACTTGACAAGATTTCGACCTTCCAATCTGTACTTCATCTGACTCGTACTTCCAATGCCTTGGTATTATCTGGAGATACCATCAAGGAAGTTGCGTCCTTCGTGATATTATCGGTCATGGATGAGGCAAGTCGTTGAAAGGAAGATATCCAGGATGAAGAAATTATCTTTGTTGCACATCGAATATCTGCAGCATATATTAAGTACCAGATCTTCTGACTCAACCCTAGACATTTATGACGCCTCTAAGTCAAAAGTTCTGTGCTCAGAGATATGAGCCGCTGCGACAACTTAGTAAGAGCTGAGATTCGGGACGAAAGAGGAAGAAAAGCCTTGCGATGCTCGTCGCAATTCTGCAGTACATACCGGAACACTGCAAAGGTAAGGAGTCAATCACAATGAGAAGCTGACGTATGCTTTCGTTATCACGTACGAGACTTTTTCAAGCTGTTGTACCCTCGCAGGTGACACGGCAAATCGTCGACCCGAAACTTTTTCTCATGACGCTGGAGACAATTGGCAAGTTGGGGATCGTGAATCTGCAGTTTAAATTAAAAAGCAGGCTGAACAAGGAAGGTTTAAATATAGAATTACGACCTATGCTTGAAGAGGTTGAGGTGAATGGAGTGATGCGAGGCTTGAGGTCTTAGGTGGGGTAATATTGCATGCGCGAATCTTGACTAATGCGGAGGTTGGGCTTGGTAATATCGACGAATGCGGCCTAGTGGACTTACAATCGCCACAACAAGAAAGACAGCTGATGCGCGATATTTGGAAGGTCCATGACTTTCTCTGGTTCTGCCGTCTATACCTAGTAAGGTGCAGTGTGAAAATTATGGGCATCACGTGATGACAAAAGCCCCTGAAGGCATTCGCTACTCGCTAATCCTGCTGGCAGCCCCTGAAGTATATCCGATGGGACGTGCTCATTTCATAGAGTCTTAGATCCACTTATTGCCAAAGAGGGAATATTCAATATCGCTATATGCGTCCCCTATGTACCTGTGCGGTAAAACTTCTCAGGAATCAGTCTCTGGTCCTTCACTTGTACCCCCCCTCCTCCAACGGTAATCGACGCAAGGATGAACGTGGCCCATGCGGTTCAAGGACTGCACTGCTCATTAAACAATTTTGAGGTACCTCTAACTCTGCTGATTCTGCATCCCGTGAAAACTGTCTCATTAGAACAGACATGTGTTTAATAGCTCCCACTTTCCTGAGCAGAATTCAAGATGACATATTTTGATGCCCAATCAAAGCATGGGTATTTGAGCCCTTCATGATGGCAAAAAATGACACTAGACGGCGAAATCACGATGAGGGTACTTCAAACATGAGTGAAAACCGAGTTAAAGATGAGAGGCCAATATTAAAGATGTTGATGCTCAGGCTATAAGCAAGCAAAGGGCCGGGGCAAGCTGTTGAGCGTGAATTCGACATGATTGAAATGAGGGAAAAGGTTGCAATAAGTCTGCCTTTGCATGCCTACCTAGCTGAGGTAAAGTACAGACTGGGGTGCTTGAGGCCAAGGCCTCCCGCGGCAGGATCATCTTGAATTGCCAATCACTTGCAATGACTTGGCGCTCGATCCTCCAACTAGTGTAGTGAGAGAGCGAGCCTGATGTGGAATTTGATTGAGAGAGAGATTTGCATCCTCTTTGTCCAGTTCCCGAATATCTCCAAATGATTTCCTGAAGAGAGGTCGCCCGGTACGAACAGGGAATCAGGCCGCTAGTTCAGACCCGAATCGAACCTTCCATCTCGAACACCAAAATTTCCCCTCTCCATCTCCATCACAACAATGGAAGTTTTCGTCTTCAACTTTCGTTACAATGCCACGCCATCGCAACACTATAAATCAACAAACAGCTGTGGTATCCGCCCTATCGCGTCTTCATGCAAGACAGAAGTCTAGACACTGTCGCGAACCCTCCCATTATTAACAACAGGCCCCAAGACAGTATGGCTTCAGGGCACTGATAGAAAGACCGACATCTCTTAGCGATTCTGGGGAATGAGTGATACCCTATCGGGTCTGAAGAAGAATTTGAACGGCGAGTATCCATGCTGTCTTCCGAGCATCACCGTACAGAGGACCGAGTTCGAAATTTGCGAGACCTGTCTAGCTTTTCAGAACTAGAGATCTATCGAGCACTGCTTGAAGGATTCAGGTTGACTTGTTGAAGAAGATATCAGCAAGCCAGTCATCAAATTTGGCACTTCCATTATCTTTCCTGATTTGGAGAATTTGAGTTGCTCGGATTTCTGCTTTCGTCCCCGGGAGTCCGGGCCATTATCTGTGGAGGCGTCAGATCTGTGGGAAACCCTTTCAGCTGCCGCATCCTCTCTCTACAAGTCAGAGGCATGTTAGAGAGCGCTAGTGAAAGGTGTAAGCTTCTCGGCGCTGCCCGGCCATAAAAGCCTAAGCCGTGGGAGCTTCATCCGAGATGCCGATGCAATGTAGGCTCGACTTTCTGGCTATCTCCTTGGCAGTATGGTTTCCTGCTCGTATAGAGCTCGGACATCATGTCAAACCCGAAGAGAATCCTAGGGTCGCTCTCTAGCTATGCTTTTGCTATTTGGAGGGCCGTTCTGCTTTCAACTTACCATACTCTCTGACACCAGAATCATTGATGCATATTCTGGATATCAAGCCGCCAAGATACACCCGCATCTGCAACCTCCGTTGGCCATCTTAGCTTACGGATGTTTCATGTCCCGGCGAAGCACTACATATACTTCTGCAGCCGGCCGGACTTATGATCAGAGATCAGGCTTTGCCTAAAGACAGAAGTCGGCGACCGAGCTCGGGATATTCTGCGCAATTTGCATATTCCACCATGTCTGTCGACCCAAGCTCTTTCGGCCCAAGATGTGGAAGGGTTACATTGATGTGAACCTTTACCAGGCTTGAGGAATTATCCCTGTTCCACCAAGAATTATGGCTGCCTTTGAGCAAAGTGCACGAAGTTCTAACATACAAGTCAGTTTGCGAACATAAAGAAGGACTATGTCTGAGATATTCAAAAGGTGGTTTGGTTGCCAAAGACTTAAACTTGCCACCTCAAGTATACAGCATGTGTTGCAATTCGACCTGTCTATCTTTGGCATCGAGCCTTTGCGGCCTGGACGCGTATATCGAGCCCAAGTCGGTGGATCTACACCTTCAAAACTCCCCGGATGTACGATTCAGGTCAAATTGATCATGTTAATAGCGTGTTGCCCTAACGCACCAATGTTGCATGTCACAGCCAAGGCAGACTCGACCAAAACAACTCGAGGACTTGGCCGGCTGGAGCCCCCACACGAAACTATAGCACAGCACCCTGCGACTTATCTCAAACTCCAGTACGGATCCAAAAACCGACGCTCCATTCTGGGCAACCCCCACGGGGTCTTGTCACGATCTCCTGCAGGTGGTCTCAGATGAGAGACGCTGTCACGTGTTACACAAGTTTCTCGTCACAACCCGCATGAGGACGGTGACGAATGCGAGTAAACGCAAATTCATCTAGTGCGGATGTCAGTCTCACGTCCACGGATGGCCCCCACCTTGTAAACTTTGTCTAGAGCATCCCAAGTCCTTGGCATCGGGAGTTGCTACTGGGATTTGGCTTGCTCAATGGATGTCCATCACCAAGTGGATGAAAGTGTGGATCTCTTGTAGTAGTTCTACACTATCTCTATAGATGTTGTAGAAGCCGAGTACTTTTAATTTATGTGGGCTATGATGTTAATCCTGTGCGATGAATTCATCGCGGACACTGAACAACCTAAAGTCATGGTCTCAAAGCTTCAAATTCAGCTCACCACTCATCTGCAGTACCGCTGTTTCCTTATCATCTTTATTCAGCGATGACGTCTCGATCAAGCAATGCCACACTCAAAACGCGCTCAACAATCTTATTCTCTTCGCCATCTAGGTACAATCTCTTGGCGCACTAACATCAGCCTCCCTTGGCGGACAATTGGCACTTGGCCCAGGAGCGATCCCCTCTTGGATGCCTCAAACTCACAACAACACATCCATAATGTCTAAGACTATCACAAGCAGAGACGGCCGAGTCAGCTCTTATCTTGGTATCGGCGCAAACATAAGTTTCGCGTCAGGTTAAGCTCAAAGAGGGGCGATCACCACGGTACTCCAGCGCCAACATCACAAGTCCCGATAATGAATCCGCACAACCTCCCTTGGCTGCGGAGAGTGAAGCAGTTCTGTGAGGAAGTAACTTCTTGAGGTTTATTTTTCAACGTGCGTACACTCTGTATCGGACTTTACTATCTGTATCTGCCTCCGTCACAGCCTCTTGCCAAGTGTCGGTGGCTTTCATATGTTGTTGATGTCCATCTACTTCCCAATGCGTGACTTGTGCTGGCACCAATTCATATACTTACATGCTTCATTTTTCTCGATATATTCATTTCCTCTTTGTCATTGTTGTATTTCAACTAAACGTTCTCACATCATCGTCAAGCGAATTAGCTCTTAAGATGACAGGCCAATTCACTGAGAAAGACCCTCAGCGGTGTGCTCATTATGCGAGATTCATGTCACACCTCACTCTAGCTGAGGCAAACTCTATATTCTGGCTACTATTCATCACAGTAAGTGTTATCGTCTCTGCTGAAAGTTAGCAATGATCTACACCTAGAGCATCAACTCTAACAATTTGCAGGTCCTTATTTTGATGTGCATCAGCTCACTACAACATCACAAGTGAGTGACTGGTCTTACTTCCGACCCTTCTTCGCTAAACCATACGGTCTTTCTCGTCTCCAACATTCATTAACATACCTCAGATCCAACGCCATCGCCGAGCGTGACAAAGCCCTCCCCAAAAAGGTCACATCCTCAACATCCCACCAGCTCAAAAATCGGCGTCTTCGCCTCCACTACCTCTCCATCGCCTCTCTATGTCTCGTTCTCGCCGCCACGGCAACAGTCTTCGAATGCTTCGCTCTCTTCAATATCGAGTTCTGTGATGGCGAAGACCTGATGCAGATCTACTGGGGCTTTTGGTCCGTTCTCCAAGTTGGTTCTAATATCGCTATTCTAGGAGTCATGGTGCAATTCTGGATTGTATTGGGAGATATCGAGACTCCGAGTTGGGCTGTGGCTCTAGGGACGCCGGTGCTGGTCTTTGCAGCTATTGGGTTCGGGGGTAGGCACGTATTTAAGGAGACTGTGGGCAGGATTAGAAGGAAAAGACAAGGTGTTGGGGATGAGGAGATGGGAAGGCGAAGCGACAACGAAGAAGACCAGTTGCGTGACGATGATGTGGTGGGACCGAGAGATGAGATTGTCCCTGAGAAGTACAATGGGGATAGGTCATTGAGCACTGCGTACGTAACACTGCCTCTGCTGAATTAATGCTAACAGTATTAGACCGACAATGGTTCCTACAGAAGCACCACCATCGCGAAACAGCAGCGTGTCTCACTATCTGCCTTCGATTGGCGATATCAGTGTTGGTCGGCACAGCACGTTCTGGCAGCGTGATCTAAGGAATATGCTCAATGAAGTCATTTCGAATCATCCACGAGAACACAACAGACACTAGAGTAGAACCCTTTCCTTTACAGCAATTTATTGGCGTTACCCGGGGTATAGAACTAGATAGATGTTCCCTTTACGAATTTACGACGTTATGACCCAAATCTTTCTCTTCCATATATACACCCCAATCACCCTCATGTCTCTCATTCCTCACAACACGCAATTCGAGACTGCAGTTTCCATCCAAAGTTTCGTGTAAACCCTGTGCAAGAACTCAATATGCGGTGGCATCGGAGCCTTGTCCGCTTTCCCAAGTCCTTGAAACAACACACTCTTCAACCCAAAGACAGCCTCTCCCTTCTCCTTATCAACCTTCACACTCATCTCAAACAATCCATCCGTAGCTCTAACCTCCTTATTCAACGGCGAATCTCCACACCTAACCACAATCCTCCCATCCTCCACATCCTTCTCCACAACCTCAAAATGATCCGTAATCTCCGTCCCTACATCATACTTCGACTCCCGCAACTCCTTCCTATCCCACAACTGATGTCCCGTCCTCCCCACATCCCCTCTCCACTTCCGCTCCAATATCCGCCGCTGAACCTCATACCCCCATCCGCTCCAAACACCCGCACAGAATGCCTCAACCAGTTTCCCCTCTTTCTCTTTTTCTAGTAATTGTGGTTTTATTTTCGATAATGGCACGCGACGAATGCACAGGTCTTGCGTCGCGGGGTTCTTGTTCGGGTTCTGGAATAGGTAGGCCGCTGAGGAATATATCTTGTCGGATGGAGAGAGGGGTACGAATTGGGCGTTTCGAGTCCAGAATGCGAAGGCGCCGACGGTGCCAGCGCCGCCCAGGACGGTGGTTGAGATGAGGGTGCGGAAGATGCCCATTTTTATTTAGGAAAGAGTGTTGTATTCAGAATGGGCGCGGGCGCGAGGGTTGGAGGACGAGAGGCCGGAGAGGATGAAGTTGTGGATTGAGGCGAAGAGCTGGTGTCTTAGGAAGAGAACGCGGGTTTGGGTTCGTTGTAATGGGGTTGTGGAGGTTGTTGTGGAGTGAGAGTGGGATGTTTGGAGTGGTGGTTGGGAGAAATTGGAGGGGAGCGCTGCCAAGATGCCAATCGGGTTAGCGGGGTGTGGACGGGTATATTTTCACGAGTCAGTACATACCTGTTGTCCACATTTTGTGTATTCTTTTACTTCTCAACGAAGAACGATTGAATGGTGGAATGAAGTATTGAAGAAGTTTTCTGTGATGTTTGAGATTTCTACTCGCCATACAAGTGTATATAAGAAGTCGCCGACCGGTGAACGGGTGTTATTCTTCGTCAGGACCTGGGAGGAAGATGGAGGAGGTCCGTCAATTGTCCGAAACGACCTCCGTTCTTTATATTGCACGCGGCTTGGATGAACATCCTTTACCATTCGGAGTCTATACGTTAATTGGAGCCTTTCTCTTCTTTGAGGACATTCCTCAGAATCCCCGATCAGGACTTGCAAGGCTGAAGGTGTGGACATACCCCACCTTGTTACTTACGAAGGCAAGTGCCATCCATGTACAGAAGAGCATGTCTTGCAAAGATGGAGTATTTGACTCTGATGAATGATGGGCTACCTCTTCCTGCTTCTTGGCCGACGAGATTGTCATCATATTCTGAGAAGTGAGTGGCCGATGTGGCTGCGACACTGCAGCAAATCGGAGCAGCATGTCTGTCCATCTTTGCCATACTCTTAGCTCTGACACACCTTCTCAAGTGACATGTATTAGTTGAAGAGTAACGCTACGATGATGTGCATTGTTTGTTGAGAATGGTGAGGGCAGCAGACATCATTAAATTGCTGTCCACGTTTCTCATGCCATTAACTGCCTCAAAATCTCAGCATACCTTCGTGTTAAGCTTCAGATTTACGGCTTCACTTACCTAGTCATATATATTCTAGACTTCCTAACTGTTGGAATAAAGACAGCTCATGATCTTATCTTTGATCAGCTAAGCAGCGCCTAAATTGTTCAAGACACTCGAAGAGTCCGTGTCACAATCACTGACCACCTCCAAGTCCTTGTCATTTCCGACACAATACTTTTATTGAAATTATCTCGTGTTCCAACTGTCGTGTCATTGGACGTGATCCTTGTGTCGAAGCAAGTCTGCGGAGGAGAGCCTCAGAACCCTACCCCATGCTCAACAGACAACTGGTCCCAAACATGTTTGAACTGCGGGAGTTCAGTTCGACGAGACGTACGGCCAATAAGTGGAAAGGTTATTTCAACGGCTGCCGCTCGGATCCCAGCACGAGGTTACATTGGCTGAGAGCTGAATGGCAAATGCTGGGTCCACCACCGGGTCGTTAGGCTTTCTCGTTCACGACGGCACTCGAGCCACGGCCGAATCACTATCTCTTCCAGCACTATACCAATCAGAAACAACTCATCAAAGTCAAGTGGTTGTTCATGTCGAGTTGTGGCAATCTTCGAAACACCTGCGTGGCCCTGACAGCTGTAGCGAATTTTGACTCGATCGGTAATAGCTACCCGAGAATGAGAATATCGTGCAAACTCTCTCCACATCCTCCACTCCCTTGTAATGAGCCACTGGCTCAAGCCGTTTCCAACGGGTTTGTGGCACAACCTCGACAGATTTGGCGATATGGTGACATTTCCAATATTTCGTGGTGGCATGTTGAGATATTTTAGGAATGGTCCTCCCGATGGCTTGCATGGCAGACAGGGGAAGGCCAACACGACTCTATCCGGGGGCTTGGGAGTATCAAGTCAACAACGTGGACCCCAAAGCTATCAATCTCAGACTACTTCTGTGCCATTTCCATTTCATATGTAGGAAGCTCAGCCCGCATTTTTGTTTTCGACTTTTTGCTTGAGACTTCTCTGCCGTGGCTTTTCAAGTCCAAACATTTCGTCATAGATCTTTAAATTGCCAAGTTTCATATACCGGGGCATAAGTCGCCTCTGCCTTGATTCATCATGGTCGACTACAACGAGAATGTATATGGCCGACGAGGATTGGACGGCAGAAGTCACATTCCAGCATTGCCTTTCTGGGTCGCTCTCATCCGCATTGCTCAATTTGTACGGATATCCACTAACTCTAGAGTGTAAATCTTGATTGCTCGCTGTACTGAGAAGATATAGATTCTAGCCCTCATCACCCTCATTCTCGCTGGATATGCGTCCGGCGTCTTCGGAGCAGGATATGTAAGTCTACCTTCCACCCTCTTGTCAAGGACGGTATCACTAACTCACCTAGTTCCCTGGCTATGGTATGTACCTCGAATCGAATTGAGGACCTAGTTTCTAACAGCACTGTCAAGGCATGACATTTTTCACCTTCGCGTGGACCGTCTTATTCTTACTCTATGTACGCTCAAAACATCAAACACTTGCCCCATCAAAAGACTAACAATGCGCTCCAGATATTCGTCACTCCACTCTGGTTCCCGCAAGTGTACCTCTACTGGGCACACCTCGGCTTCGAAATCGCAACCGTAATCTTCTGGCTCGTCACATTCGCCCTCCTCGCTCAAGAAGCAGCTGTTTGGAACGCTTTCTCAACGGCTGACGCCGAACTCAACACCGCACTTTCAGAGGCTGGTTCCAACGCTATTGTCTTCCCGCATTGGGATCAAGCTATCAAGGCTACCAAAGCTGCAGCAGGAATTGGTGCCTTGACTTGGCTTCTGTTCATTGTTACTCTTGTTGTCTTTAGTACGCCCCTCACCTCTCCACTTTTCAAAGACATAAGCAACTAACCAAAGCTTGATAGGTTTCTTGCTCCACAAACACCGCGTCGCAAACGGCTCAACGGGATTCGGAATCAGTCGTCCTGCAGCAGCACCAACAGACGTCGAAGCCAAACCCGCTACAACGACAGAAAAGATCCCTACTACTACCGCGGAACCACCGCTCGAGCTCAACGATGTCAATGGTGCGCAGCACCAGGTGTCTTCGCCTGCTTTTGCTTAGGCAGGTTTCGCATTCGAGCTTCAAGAGAGAGACGATGAAGGTGGATCACCATATCTATGAGCCTTTTTTGACGGTGGAGGTGGATTTGGGGTGTGATGATTGGTGGGAGGGGTGGTAAGGCGTCGGTTGTGATGAGAGGGAGGGCGAGACAGAAATGAGAGAATATCTGCGGAGTTTGATTTCGATACCCCATTCATTCATGCAGTAAAAGCTTTTCTTGGTCTTGGCGGGTAATGGAGCGGTTGGATTAATGTGGCGTCTAAGTTAGACATCACTCACATTCGCTGAGATACTTTTCTTTCTGTTTAATAGGTATATAAGTAATATATGCGGCGACGTTGTAGTCGATGATGATTCGTCTGCTACATGGAACATATCTCAAGAGCCATAGAGTAGTGTCCAGATCTTTACTCTAGTTTGCAATGTCAATAATCTTCTCAGACCACTAAGCGTTCCCAATTGTTGCATCCCCCTTGGTATTTGTATCATTTCCCAATTACCAGCTACACGATCTTATGCTCTCACGTATCTCGCAGCCTTCCCATTCTTCTTAGCAGCCGCTGTAGCAGCCGGCTCAGCAGTCTATCCAAAATCAGCTCTCATACCAACCATTAAACTCAAGACCGAGATACGTACCCCAGTAATGATGTCCCCAGCATTAAACGAATCCACAGCAGATTGAGCTAATGCGGCAGCCTAGAACATTCGTCAATACACACTTCCATTCAAAGTTTTCAAAAAGAGTACTTACCGCTTCACCAGCCGATCCATCTGACGCATCTGGATTCACGAACGTGGCGTCCGCATTCGCTTTATTCTCAGCTCGTCGCCCGGCCTTGTTAGCTTTGGCGTTCGCTGCTGCGGTAGCTGCGGGTGCCTGTTCGCGGGGTGTGGTTAGACTTTGCAAGACTGAAGAGAGAGAGGAGTAACCTACAGCAGTAATGATGTCTCCTGCGTTAAAAGCATCGACGGCAGATTGAGCTAGGGCAGCGGCCTGAGAAAACCTGATTAGTTACTGTGAGTAGATGGTGGATTGATGTGTCTTTACCGCTTCACCAGCTGATCCATCTGAAGCGTCGGGATTCACGAAGTTCGCGTCGTTGGAGCTTGCTTTTGTAGCTGCAGCGTAGGCTGTGAGGGCGACTGGGGAAAAGAAGTCAGTCAGCTTTGCCAAGATGGGAAGAAGGAAAGGTCTCCATACAGCTAAGGATAGCGAGGATAGTTGAGCTCTTCATTTTGAATGTTGTTTGTACAGTACAGTACAATAAAGTATTGTTTAAAAGAACCGTCTAGGCTGTGGATAGATACAAGAATCGAAATCGTGTCAAACGAGTATTTTATTAGATGAAAATACTTTTGGAGATGCAGAAAGGAGGCGCCAAGGACTGATATAGTGGCAATGGTAGCATGTCTGGCAGAGGCAGCGGAGGATTTCGATGAACGTACGGGAGATCGACAGCCTTGTTGGGCTTGATTTTGAGGACAGGAATTTGACGCTGTCATTGGTGCTTGGTGGTCGTTCATGATACACAGGCTGATCTTATGCTTGCCGAGACGTACATCAAAGCTTGGTCAAACCGTTATGCACTACATCATGGAGAGGATCTGAGAAGAAAATGATTCTCAACATGACTTGATAAATTTCTGTCTTGATCTATATTGAGATTTGTCGCCATATTAAAATAGGTAAATGCACAAGTCCAAAGAGAAGCTGTATGGCTTGGCATCGTGTAAAAGCTCTTCGACAACAGATTGTCCCCACACTGATTATCAAAAGTTCCCCCAGATATATCATCCGAGCTTCACACGGGTTGTGAGTGATCTTCGAAGTTGTGGAACTGATTGGTCATCAATGGACGGTTCTGTTGCTCTTTTGGTTTCAGTACCCTTGGAGCATGACCATCGAGAAGTTCGGATGTTAGACGATGACTTGAGCCTCATGAATCCGGGATTTGACGCCTGGACGGCAGTTGGGATTGGTGAACTCCATCTGATGAGTGGCGTTTGGCCATGATACGAGCTTTGATAGCTCGTAGAGGCAAGAAATGGAACTTGACAGACAGGCTTCACTCAGAGTTGCAGGTATTTCGTGGAGAAACAACCGCTCATGAATGATTGATAAGTATGTACGTATTACTGCGCCATGAGAGTTGAGAAAGTGGTTTACTCGTCCTGTATTGTTGCTTCTAATAATGCTCTCGGACACAATACTCTGTGAAGCCGAAACCGAACAGAATGTAATTTCAACAGAACAACCACAAGGAATAGCTGAATTGGAATCAAAGGACCAAACTAATAATTGCAAGTTGCGATATCTCAAGCTGATGCGGGTTCATAATGCAAGAATGACGGCTGATATCTGATATAGCTGTGCAGGAAAATCGTCCTAATTACACCTGATAAATGCAAAATTGACTCCCAATAGTAGATGGACTAAATACTGCACATTGACTTCATCTAGCAAATAGCCAGGTACAAAGAATTGCGAAGAATCCATGCAGCGTTGATGGATGGTATTGCAAAACAGGAGACAGTGACGAGCTGAATCGAAAATGGCCGTCTGCCACAAAGTTGACAGACATTTCAGCTCAGCAAAACATCAAAATCCAAAGCAGTACATCAGCACCTCACAACATCACGAATCCACACGAATCCTCACTCAAGGACACGCATGATGCCATCTTCTACCCCAATCGACGCCAAAGCCCCGCAACCAATAATGGCCCACGATAAAAATCTCCTAGCAGATCCGCGGCGGAAGGTCCGGTCGAAATTTTCTTCCTCTTCTTCGAACGGACCGATCCATCCACCCGTTCTCAACATGCCAGAATGAGCGCGCAAGAGCACGCGAAATCTGTCGCTACAGCTCCTCCGCAGATGGAGGATGTTGTCGATAGGGATAAAGACATTGCGATCGCGGTGGTGGGGGAGCATGGGCATGCTGTCGACCCCGCGGTGGAAAGGAGAGTCGTGAGGAAGATTGATATGTTCTTGATTCCCGCGATGATTGTTGGGTATGGGTTGGTGTATTATGATAAAGTGAGTGTATGGGAGATTTTGGGAGTTTGGGGATTCGATGTTGGAGTTTGGGGTTGTACATTGAATTGAGGGGCAATGTTTTTGGTCGAGCTGGACATTGACGGCCTCTTTCTTGCTTTTACCTCAAGACTGTTCTATGATAGAATCTATGCTAATGTACAAAGGCAATCCTAGGTTCCGCAGTCCTCTTCGGAATGACCACCGACCTCCAGCTCTCCCAAGTCGATAACTCCACCCACCCTCCCACGACAAACACATCTCGCCTCAGCTGGGCAACCTCAATGTTCTACTTCGGCATGCTCGCCGGCCTCTACCCCATGACCTTCGCCCTCCAACGCTTCAACATGGGCCGCATCCTCGGCGTCGTCGTCTGCCTCTGGTCCCTGATCTGCATGCTCACAGCAGCAGTGACAAGTTGGCGGGGCCTCTACGCCCAACGATTCTTCCTCGGCTTTGTCGAGAGCATCATACCCACCGGCTTCATGTGCATCGTCAGCTCGTTCTATACGCAACGGGAACAGGCGTTGCGGCAGAGCTGGTGGTTCTCGTCGACGGGACTGTTTACCATTATTGGCGGGGCGCTGAATTATGGGTTTGGGCAAATTAAGGGAGGGAGTCTCAAGAGATGGCAGTATATATATTTGCTTGCTGGGTCCATCACGTTTTTCTTTGGACTGGCTTGCTTTTTCGTCCCTAACTCTCCGGTCTCGGCTTGGTTCTTGAAGAAAGATGAGCGGGTTGTAGCTACGGAGCGTCTCAGATATGGGCAGACTGGTGTGCGATGTACGAAGTTCAAGTGGTGCCAAGTCAAAGAATCGTTCTTGGACGTCAAAGTCTGGCTAGTGGCCTTGATGATGGCTTCAGCTTATACCATCAATGGTGCTATCAGTGGTTTTGGTCCCCTGATTGTTAGTACGTTTGGCTGGTCAACTCTGGATTCGATCTTGTTTCAATTTCCACTTGGGGGGATATGCTTTATCATGATCCTTCTTACTGGCTATCTATCTTCACGTATATCGAACATCAGGATCATCTTGCTTGTCTTGTGCTGTCTTCCAGTCATTGCTGGCTGTACTTTAATCTGGAAAAGCACTTGGTCGCACCGAGCTGCGGCCCCGGTCGTTGGGTACTCGATTACTGGATTTTTCGGCGCAGTGGTATCTCTTATCATCTCGATTGGGATGTCGAATGTCGCAGGGCAGACAAAGAAGTGTTTCATGGCTGCGACGATCTTCGTGGCGTATTGTGTGGGAAATATCGTTGGTCCGCAGTTGATCAAGTCACAAACCAAGTCCAGACATTATCCCGAGCTTTGGCTTGGTTTGATCATTTGCTATTGCATCACCATTGTCTCTTCACTTGCACTGTATTTTGTGCTGGCGAGGGAGAACAAGTTGCGTGCTGCGTTCGAGCAAAATGATGTAGACAGGGACAAGATGGCTTTCCTAGATCTGACGGACAAGGAGAATCCGTACTTCATGTACATGCTATGAAGGTGTACGGACACTGAAATGATAAATACTTTACAACATGCCGCCTTATACTCGATATCTGAGTCCACGACGGTTTGCTACCACAAGGATGCCGTCAGGACCAAAGTCTTGGCCTGAGCCACTTTCCAAACCAGCTTCACCTTCATCGAGCTTCTTGTTCAAGCGAACCAACATAAACCTGAGGAGCGTTGCGGCGATGATTACCACGAAGGCTGTAGTCGTGTTCACACTCATAGCGACCACATACCTTGGCGCCGCACTTGATGAATACATGTACGCCGTATAGATATCCACCGTATTCGAAAAACAAAGCCACAGCTGGTAGACTAGCCGCACGCTTGGAGGCGGGACGGGGCAAGGTATTCGAAATCCACGTCAAGACGACGACGTGACTGGAATAAAAGGACGGCACCCTCAGCATCATACTGAAATATCGTGCGGCTGTGTTAGTGTTTGCAACAGCGATAATGAATGCCGCCATTGTGAGCCACAAACGGACCTTAAGCGAAAACCTTAAAAATTGCAAAAAACAACAAAACATTAACAACTATCATACCGAGGCGGGAGTATGATAATTGCTTAGTACAAGGGCGAACCATTGTTTATCCTTAGCGGCCTCTTTTCGGACGTGGGCTACGTTGTCCTAATCCGGCCTTGAGTCTTTTTTCTGAGAAGATGTATGCCTCTTAAATCTTGTAACCTCATACTTAACTCGCTAATTCTTGAAACCAAAAAAATGCTTATTTAACACTATAAAGGGTCTCGCGATATCGGGATCGAGCTAGCCGATTTGGGACGGCAGTAAATTTGCGACTGACCATCAACACGAGCGGGATGGTGACATGCAAGTACCGTTCGCCGGTACGGTCAGCGTGCCATGCGTTCAGCGTAGCGCAGCGCCAAGTTGCTAACAGAGGACGTACGGCCGAGCGGTCAGTAGGAGAGCTGTGATACTGTCAAATCTGAGCGTTTTGACAACAGCTGGCAAGAAGTTGTTGACCGAAGCAGAGACGGTGATGCAAAAGAGGAGGACCATCAGGACGTAAGTCTTGATGTCGGTAAAAGCGAACTTGATGCCGTGAAACATGGATTGGTGCTCGCGATCTATCCAGTCATCTTCTCAGATGTCTTCGACTAGGCACCGGGCAGAGAGCTGGATCTCTTGCTCGGTCAACCACTTTGTCGTGCGTGGGAAGTTTGGCAGGATGAGGAAGGCGAAGAAAAAGACGCAGATGATTATACTGCCTTCGATAGTAAAGAGCCATCGCCGTGCGTGCAAGCCGTGGACTCCATCCATATTCTCTATGATCCCTACAGAGATCAAGCCTGAGAAAGCGCTAGAAATGAGGGGGCCTAAGTAGAGGAGGGCTTTTCGGAGGCAGAGATCTTTTCGAGTCTATCAGCATTACAAGAAGAAGAGACATTCGGGGAAATAAGCGGCTTAGACAAAGCCCAACAAGCTATTCCGCCATCTCGTCACTGATGTCAAAGACGGTACTTTGACTGCCATCAAACCGGATTTTCGAGAAGAAAATCTTCATTCCGTACTGTACGCTCTTTGGCGGTTCCACCCGAGGGTCTTAATGGATAAGCAGTCTCTATTCCTCTACTACTTCTCCGATCGAGGAAAAGACATTTCATCCTGGGAATAATTGTTTTTCTTGTGTTTGTTTGCGTACGATCTTCGCCAAGATGAATCTGGTGAACTGCTATTGGTCGGCAAAGGATGGGGATTGGGCTCCAGTCTCTGAAACATATCTTTTCCCTATCCTTGTCCGCAAGCTCGTCTTCGACCTCATCGTTCGCTTCGTTGTCGTTCTGATCGAGTCTCATCTTTAGCACTGGGCTTTTTTGTTGGCGTTGTCTTTCAATCTTTTGGCTACCTGCATCCGTCTCATCGCACGCGTCAAGTGAGGAAGTTATCGTTGCTTTGTCCGTTGAATCTCAAGGAATGCTCTGCTCTTATTGAGGAGACGAGGTCAAGAAGTCTCAGGGAAAGCGTTTGGAGCCGGTCTCTGAACTACATAGCAGGATCGTAGCTGTGAGACTTGTTCAGACTGATCATTACTGGAAGCTTGCTACTGCACGTGTAACAAACATCGGTGATAAGTATGCGTGTCCAGGTGAGTATTCACAGTGCGGGTATAATCCAGGTGCGGTTGTGGACATTTTCCCAGGATACAACGCCGCGCTGCCATGCTTGGACATTGAATGAACTTGGTTGGTGGTCCATGCTTCAGTCCTAGTGTTGGTTGGGCCATTGTTGAGAGCTACTTAAGCTGACGATACATGGTTCCATTCTCGTAATCAAGCGTGCCTTTCTGTGGGGATGGTAGGACCTGTCGCGGTGGTTGGAGGAGGTTTGCACATCTTGGCATATATTTTAGATCCCAAGATCGATTGGCTCGGCTCCTGCATCGATGCGAGGCCCGGATTCTGGATTATCTTATAAGGAGCGACACTTGATCTCATAGACACCTATTAGATGTAAGCTGCTATTGCCAACATGAGAGCGAGTTCGCGGGGGCATATCCTTTGTCTACCTTGCAGATGGTCGGTGCTCTCCTTTTCGACTGAACTTGTGTGATTCCATGCTTCCAATTTTCCTCTTCTGTATATACTGTAAAAATATTAGCGTAAGGTGAAATGGAAGGGTTGACGACGTAGAATATACGCTGATGGAGCAGTATAGCACTCATGCTCAATTGTCCGTTTGGAGGTCAGGATTTTTGAGCACCAAATGTCAGGAATTTCAACCCAGACTTTCAAGAACCAAGAAGTTGGAAACCAACTGCTTACCTTTATATCATGTCAATATGAAGTGGTTCTGATTTGCGAAGTGGAACTGCTCATCAGTGGTTCATGAGCCAGTTCGCTGAATTGAGGAGGTCGAGACCACTAAGAAGCCCGGTTGGGCTGCAATGCCAGGTAGACCTGCAGACTGCTCAAATCGGTTGCTGATTGCACAGCTCATCGGCCCCTTGGAAGCGATCCAGATGTGATGCGGCATGAAAGGCGTGAGCCACTGAGTTTCCTGTCGTCGTGTACACAACCAATGCCACAATCTCTCATTGATGATTGATAGACATTCAGAGCCGATTCTATCTTTCAACTCTTACGCATCGTGACCCCACCACCTACTCCAGACCATGAATGATTTTTTTATTTAAATCCGATGCATGGCCTACGTAGTGTATTAATACGCCCGTAAACCCAAAAATATCTTCAATTCTTACAAATCGGGAACGGAAACTCCACTCCTTCTTATAATAACAGGCGGATATGCGGGTACGCGGCCGATGAGGCCGCCTCTCTATATTCTGACACTTCTGACATCCAAGCAGATCCAATCGGAGGGCGTGGAAGCTTTGGCCGTCAAAGTCCGGCTCCCATTCTCAATGCCAAATCCCACCATTATCACATTTTGGTCTCGCCAACAGGAATTCACGTATGCCATATCAGCGCCGGAGCATCTTCCCAGGACTCGCAGCCGGCTCCGGCACTTCTCCCCTCCAAGCCCCGGCTTTCCGTCCGAAACGGGCAATGGACCGAAGCCGAGGCACGAGTCAGTCCATCTTCTTCCACTTGTTGCAACCGTCTCCGTAGGTAGAGGTTTCACAAAACCCAGACTATCAACGGCTCGAGACGCAGAGAATTTGTAATCCATCATTTCTGTTGCCTGGGTACCTATATAAAGGGAGAGCGCTTGCCAAGATGGGCAAACTGGTATCGAGAAAGCAGAACATCATGGCTCAATCAACGTACCAGTCTGTCGTCCTGGCTAAACGGCCAGAGGGGCTCATTATCCCTGGAGAGACATTGGCGATCAAGGAGAACCCGATGATCTCGGAGAAGGATGTGAAGGATGATCAGGTTCTTGTTGAGGCCATCTATCTGTCGCTCGATCCTGCGATGAGAGGCTGGCTTAATGGTATGTCTCACCCCTCCTTTGCCCCTCACACGTGATACTGACTGTTTTCAGATACGCGCTCGTATGTCCCTCCAGTTCAGATCGGCGAGGTTATGCGTGGTTTTGCCATCTGTAAAGTGCTTGCTAGCAAGTCTTCAAAGTTCTCGGCGGGAGACTATGTTACTTGCACCCCAGGATGGAGAGAAGTTGCTATTGTGGATGCGAAGGAGGTGACTCCGCTGGAGGTCACAGAGAACGGAAGACTTACGGATGCTCTTGGTGTCCTTGGCCTCACCGGACTTACGGCATATTTCGGCATGCTGAATATTGGAGAGGTCAAAACTGGAGACTTTGTTGTTGTTTCTGGTGCTGCTGGAGCAACTGGAAGCGTGGCGTGCCAAGTTGCTAAACTGAAGGGTGCGAAGGTTCTGGGTCTTGCCGGAAGTGACGACAAAGTGCAGTGGCTGAAAGAATTGGGTTGTGATGAAGCATTGAACTACAAGAGTGCGGACTTCGCGGCCCAGTTCAAAGAGAAGACCAAGGATCTGATCGATGTCTTCTTTGACAACGTCGGAGGAGAAATTCTAGAACTTGCGTTGAGTAGAGCAAAGCCACATGCACGATTTGTGATGTGCGGAGGTATGTCTGCAACACTGAGCCTTGGATTCGATTCTGACAATCAACAGCTATCAGCCAGTATAACTCCAAGACTCCCGTTGGACCTAAGGTGAGCAGTATTCCCTTCAATACCACAAAATGGACTTCCTAACCATTAACAGAATATCACTATGGTGATCGCCATGCGGATTAAAATGCAAGGCTTCATTGTCTTTGACTTCGCAGCTCAGTACCCCTCTGCACGAAAAGATATTGAGCATTGGCTTGCAGAAGGAAAACTCCAGCGCAAGGAAACTATCATAAAAGGTGGACTGAAAGCTGCAGAGCAGGCTCTTGTCGATTTGTATAAGGGAATTAACACTGGTAAGCTCTCAATTTTCGTTCTTGCACCTCATAAATCTAACTGTGCCATCAGGAAAACTTCTGGTAGAGGTAAAGGAGGACGACTCTCAGAACGGAGTTGGATCTAGGCTGTGAAAGTTTGATAGGAATACGAATTTCGTGAGTGTATGATCATAGAAAGTTTAGGACTTGAGATCCTCTTTTGAGATACGACGTCATTGCATGTACTACACCAAGTTGTTACTTTACAACGGGGCATTGTGATTGCTATCACGTGCAACTAGCAGCAGAGACAGCTAAGTTTGACTTTATCTCATAGACACAGCATTACGTAGCCTGCAATCAAACTCTGTACTACCACTTTTGTCTTGTCCTTTCGTCTTTTCTCCGATTTCATCCAATCTCAATATCCAATTCACTTTTTCTTAATGCACCACAGTCATTGAATGCTAGATTTTGCGCTTCCATATCGGCGCACTTCCACCCTTCCCATGCTAGACTTGAACTCCATCCTACAAACCATCATGGATGACTATTTTTCACACGTACCTGCCTCTTCAGAGGATGTATCTCCTTCCACTACCAGTACAGGATACTTCGACGCTGTATGGTTCTCCTTCTTCTGGTGTTCAGCGCTATGTTAACATTGAATAGCGCTCTTGTGCTTCTTCACCTAATCACAACCCTGCAGAGAGAGTTGATATGTCTGAATCAGAGATCGGCGGATATAATCCGCTCGATGAAGGACCTGCGGATGGACAGTCTAGCGATCGGGCCGTGGAGGAAGATGTCGAGGTATAGCCCCCGACATTCGTCATAAAAATCGCCCTGACACTTGCGCAGAGAATCGAGCATGACCTCAACCAACTTCTAACCTTCGGCGACACACTACGTAAAGACGTCGAAGTACACCCACCCTCTCTCCATCCTTTCCATTCCACCATAGATAACTTCTAACATTCCCCAGGGCCTAACGCGAGACACGCACTCTACCCACAACCAGCCCACCTCTCCAGCATACACAAAAAGTCCTCAACGCCCCAAAAAACTCATGATAGACGTCTCTACTCCTCCTCCCCACGCCAAAGACTCCACATTCACCATCCCCAGACCCCCAACCCCCTTCCACCGGCCTCACCACCGCCGCTCCTTCTCTTCACCCACGATTTCTACCTCACCTACGTCCTCACCACTCTTCCCAGCAAATGCCGACCTAAACACCCTCAAATTCGCCCTCTCAGCCATACAATCCCAAATCTCCTCCCTAGAAACAGGAATCAAAGCCAACATCACGCAACAACTGCAATCGCTCCCCTCTAATCCAGTCATGGTAGCGGACTCAGACAGTCTCCCGAGTTTCAAGATCGAAGGAGATGCAGATGCGGACAGCGATGTCAGTAGAGCGTTACTGGAAACGGTGAAAGTGTGTTGTATTGTAGAGAGGGGCTTGGAGGCTATCGTCGATGCGTTGGGGAGGACTGAGGAGCTTGGACGGGTAGAGGGGGAGGGGCAGGAGGACGGGTTGATGGGTGCGTGTTTGCGGGGTGGCAGGGTGGTTGGGAAAGAGATGGGAGACGCGTTGAGGGGGATTGGGGGGGTTGTTGGGTTTGCTGTGCATCCAACGTAAATATTCAAACTTAGCAAAGATGCCGTGGATTGGATATGACGTGCTTTGGTGAAGTCTCTTTTAGTCTTCCTTCACTGTGTCCCACGAAAGTGTTTTGGGACATTTGGATGTTTTGTTGCATGTCGCAACTTTGATTAGCGCAATTCAAATAGCCAGGGCTAGTTAGTCGGCTATTGAATAGACGAGTAGCTAAAGTGCTGGGTAGCTAATTCTTTATCACCAAGTGTCCAATAGCAACTCAGCATTGACTTTTGTTGCACGTTGCAACTGTGCGCAACTTTGAAGCGCTATTTCAAATAGTGATAGCCAGTTAAGCTTTGAATACAGATAACCAATCAGATAGTGCTTTACTTTACAACTGCTTGTTTCTCCTTAATTGTCCGATAACAGCTCGGAATGAAAATCTGTTGCATGTCGCTTCTATAAATGCTAGTACATCTTCGCTTCTGACGAGGATTTGGTAGATTTGGTCGCGGACTAGTTCTTGGAGTGTTGTGAAGCGGTGGAGGATACTGGGGTGGTGTTAGTAAGGGACCAAAGGAAGCATGGTGTGTTTGTGTGGAATTCTGCTGACCTCGACATTGGGATACTTGCGTCACCACTCCAGTAGAAGTTGTGAAAGTATTTGGCGGTGGGTTTGTAGAGCTTGTGGTCACAAACATCTCCTTCGGGAGTATGATCGGGGAACGTTGCCAGAGTTGAGATGTTCCTAGAGGGTGTAAGTTTGGAGTATTGGACATGATTGTTGGAGCCGTAGCTCAATTTGACAAGAGTTGTTGTTTTTGTTATCAGATACTTGATGGATGTGGAAAGTCTGGATGTTTTTTGTGAATAATTTGAAGTGAATAGCCAAAATTGGAAGGTGAACTCCTCTTTAGCGTTGTGTGGCATGATTCTTGCCTTGAAAATTGACAATTTTATTTCTTGGATCACTTTGAAAACATAAAACCTTGATGCAATTCCGTATATGATTGACATTCTTAGAGTACAGGATTCAAGAAATTCAGCAGCAGCAATGCAGATAACTTACTGATTATGTGTAGCCTTGCCACTTATCTTGATTGTCAAATCCTGGGAAATCACAGTGCTATATGAATGATCAGGGGGATTTGTATAAAGACTTTATTCAGGGCTTCCACTCCGTGCACTTCCTAGCAGCAATGTACGCTCTCATTCCTTACCAGCCTACCCATCTCTCTTTCCTCTTTCCCGCTTCAGTTATGGCTCATCATCAATCAATTCTTGAGCCAGAATGTCCCGCAACTTAGTCTCCTTTTCTGCATCAACCTTCTGATATCCAGCCTTAGGCTTCCACCACGCTAGTCGACGAGCTCTGATATAGGGAAGCCATATTGGATGTGTTTGATTGCTAGAAGGTACCACGACTATCAGTAGCTTCAGCTCGACTTTTTTCACACCTAGCCGTTGGCAAGCTCGAACCCATGGCTGTTTACTGGGCGAGGACAGAGCAATATCAAGCTCATTTTCAGATAGAGCCACCCAGAAAACTACCGACTGAAGATGGGGCATCGCAGCTCCTACCTGGTCACAAAGCGTAATGAAGTCTTTAGTTTTGTAGTCGGGTTCTCCATACAATCTGCTATGGTTATCTGGGCGTGGGCCGTGGGGAATATGCTCGAGGGACAAATGTGTGATGTAGTTGCCAAAAGGAACCAAGGTGTCCAATACAAGTCGAGTGGACTTCAAGAATCGTGTTGTCAGTCCGCGGTCACTAGTTGGTGTTGTTGTTTAGACTTACTATGGCTCGCCCAATATTCAAATCTGGTGTCTCCAGCTCGACCACGATGTGGTCTCCAACCCAATGCAAGAAATCCTCCAGTGTAGCACCTGCTCGATTCTCTTTCTCCTGGTCCAACAATCTGAGAGCTTCTGCGAAATGGCGAATAGTGCAGAATGGAGACCTCAAACTTTCATATTTCTGGCTATAGAACTTCTTTTCAAAGAAACCTGCTTTATACTCGAGCGACGGAGTGGGGACACCGGGCTCAGTCCACCCCTCAATATTTCGGATATTTAGGAGAGAATCTGAATAGGCATTGAGCCAGTAGGTTGGATGGTCTCGGGAGACCGTATCGCGGTCAATAACAACGAGTTGGTAGATCTGATGGCGAAGGCACTCTGGCAATTTTTCAAGACCTTTGAAGAGGCTGCTTTGAAAGATGGTTAGCTACAGATTCGCGCAAAAGATTCCAGAGGGGAAGCTCGCCTTCCATTGAAATAGAACTTATGGACACACCTCTTCCGATAGGGCATGTCACTTTCAGCACTGCATCCGCGATATTCGTGGTAATTTCGATATGGAGCCTCGTTGAAATCGAGAAATGTCAATGCGTGAACGACTTTTTCGGAGGCCTTTTCCGGAATTGTCGACGAAGCCATCTTCAACTGGTCGGAGTCGATGTTGAGGTTGTTTAATACAGTTTGAAGGTGCGGACTGCTTGCAAGGTATAGTTCGTGGGTGTGTATAAAGAGCGTAAGAAGTAAGGAATATGTTTGCTAGCGTACCTAAATTATCACGCTAGTAAACACGTGAACCTACCTAGGTGGGAGTAGCATCCTGAGAAGTGAATGGAACTTGTAGACCCAGCTTAATAGCCGATATCAATACCACTCGCACTTTCTGCCATCCCCAAAACGAATGATATAGATCTCAATTAGCATTTGTCAGTCAGATATCCAGTACAGCGGGAAAATGGGCATGATGGCGCATCGATAGCGCGCTGGACTCATAATCCAGCAGTCCAGAGGGGTACGTGCCAGCAACAGCCTGCATTGGAGGACACTGTTTTGCAGTTTTTTAACGTTATTTTCTGTGTGCAAATAACTTTTTCACCCCTCAAAAGACCACTAGGAGATATGTTGGAAATCACCTTTAAATGCTCATGGTAAGCTAGGGCATAGCGTACCATAAGTCAACATATCAGGGTGGAAGGCTACATCATGACATAGTATTAAAATAGTCGTAATATCATGCACCCATCCTAATATACGTGTCATTATGATGCGTACATATGATTTATGATGTCAGTACCGTAGGGTAAATATTATATATAGCAGGGGTTCATCACCTCTTAATGAATCAAGGCAATTCCCCATTATCCATCATTGCAACAAGATAGCCAGGTAAAGAGAACAAAAGAACATCTTAGAGGACTTATTGTAACAGCTCGTCTCACTCGGTTGAGATGTACAGTAACTTATTGATACCATAGAATCAAGCAGATAAGTCTAAAGAATTGAATACATAGCCAGAAGACAGGAAATGACATGCTGAGAGTTTTGATGAGCCCCTTGCACTCATGCTGCCACTGATGTGTACTGTATTAATTGCTTTCTAAGTTATATCCTTATGAGCAAACAGAGGTATGAAATCCTTCCAAAGACTATTTCTAATTTCAAAATTATAAGATTACAAATTTATGAGTACTTTCATGGGCGAATAGCAAAATACAAGGCAAAATTATACCTTTAAAAGTAATTAACACGGTGGTGAGCATGGAGGACAAAAAGTGAAGAAACAAAACCCCACTTCTGCTTCAGGGGTAATATCGGATTATCATTGTGCCGAGTCTAAGCGACATTTTTTAGGACGTCATCAGCCCCAACCTCTTGCGTTTACGATCGATTCGTCGTTGCTACACATTCTAGGAATTCTAATTGGGTTTGTTCCATTATGTATATTCCAGACAATGGAGCTATTTGTTTACTACTTGGGACAATTGTTGTCCAAGTTGCAGCACGGTGTTACGACCCCTCACCAGCATTTCCGCTCCCAAAACACAATGCCTACCAAGGTTCCGAGCTATTAAAGAGAGACTTTCAGCTCGTAGAAAACGAGCTTGAAAAGCTTATTTCAGACTCAAAGTTCGACCTTTCTTCATATTCGATCGAAATCACAAGTTCTGAAGGAACATTATGGGAGAATCACCATACCTCAAAGGTGAAAGATGGCAAAAGGCCTGGTGCAGTCGAGGTCAATGGTAATAGCGTATATCGAATGGCTAGCGTTACCAAATGTTTCACAACTCTTGGACTTCTGCAGCAGCATATCGCAGGGAACCTTAGTCTGGATGACACTGTTGACATGTACCTTTCGGATCTCAGTGGTAGTATTCCATGGAAAGACATTACGCTCAAGACAATTGCAAGCCAATTGAGTGGTATACCCAGAGACTGTACGATAGAAATTCTGTGTTCCTTACCGAAGATTCGCTGATGGTGTAGCTAGCTTGGGGCAATGAGATCTCCTATGGGATTGACAATCCCACTGATTTGGGTTTGCCCCCACTACAAGAGAGCAAACCACCTTGTTTCGAATTTGTTGGAGGCGATAGGCCATGCGAACAGGAGGGTATGTTCGTGATATGCTTTGTCTCTGGTTCTTTGCAGCAGCTGAAGAAAGCCCTCCTTTAGATCTCTTCGCATACCTCGCGAAACAAGTGCCACTATATCCCCCGAAGCAAAAGTCCACATACTCCAACACCAATTTCGACCTTCTAGGCCTTGTATTAGAGAATGTGACGGGAATTGGATATGCAGACTATATAGAGTCCTCAATTCTTCAGCCCCTCGGTATGGCCATGAGCTCGTTCACCAAGTCTAATGACAGCTTTGCCGTTCTGCCCAAGTTGCCGACCGGGGACAATTACTGGGACACCGAAGAAGGAGTAGATAGACCGTAAGATACACCAACGCACCACCTCAAATCTATTCTACTAATGCAAGATCAAGGACTGGTGGACTATACAGTTCTTCATCCGACATGTCGAAGTTTCTGCGATACGTTCTGAAACACTACAACGGATTAACCCCAACACTGAACTGGTTTCATCCGGCCTCATACTCAACAACTATTTCATCTTTTTATGGCACTCCCTGGGAGATTTTTCGCACGAATTCCATCTTGCCATCTACATCAAGACCCGTGACCTTTGTCACCAAGAGCGGTTCCGTGCCGGGCTACTTGAGCTACATCATCTTACTTCCAGAGTACGACCTTG
This sequence comes from Mollisia scopiformis, assembly GCF_001500285.1. Classification (NCBI taxonomy): domain Eukaryota; kingdom Fungi; phylum Ascomycota; class Leotiomycetes; order Helotiales; family Mollisiaceae; genus Mollisia; species Mollisia scopiformis. The sequence goes on from NW_017263596.1 coordinate 828,542, forward strand.
GGGTCACGATACTAACGACAGCAACATCAGCGCTGCTCAAAGAAAGCATCCGAGAAATCGTCACTGTACCACTTGTGAGAGCTGCTGAGCACATCGCCCAGGCGGACTTAGCGACTCGATATACAGGCACTTATCAAGCTCAGCATCTAAACTCCACTCTCGTCATTTCACATTCGGCTACGAAGTCTTTATATGTAGAATCCTTCATCTCGAACTCAACGGACATTTTCGCTGCATGGAACCCTTTTTTCGAGGACTCCCTAGAAGGTACAAGGATCCAGCTGGTGCCTACATTGCTCTTCAAGGACGAAAAGCAGCAGCAGGGAGAGATTTGGAGAGGCTTATTCGTTCCTGAGAAAAGAAATGAGAGTCTGGTCTGGGATGATTTCTGTGTAACGGATGACGATCCGATACAGTTTGGGGGGAAGCCACTATTTGAGGTCGTGATGTGGCATGCTGATGATGGGAGTGGACGGGTAGAAGATGTCGAGCTCAGCGGCTTTAGAGTGAAATTGAAGCCTGATCACAATGCGAGTCAACAGGGAGATGGTGTGCAGGAGTCGAGAGAGACTATCCAGGAGGGTGGCGCCAATGAATCGGGAACGCAACACATTTTCAATGGCGCATGAATGGGTCCGCGTGGCGGAGCTAACGTGCTGGGAACTAGATTGGATAATGGCATATCCATTAGCATTGTATCAAATTCATGACTTATGAAGTTTATGGGTCGAATAAACAAGGCAATCACAAGGGTAGAAGTCCATATTGAAGAGAGAACATTGCCTATCTACTGATCTTAAAGAGAGTCACTATTACAATGAATACTCGCTACTGCCCCGCCCCAAGCTACAGCAAACCCGTGAAATGATCCCTCAAAGGCATTATCCCTCGTTCTCCTCTTCAAGAAACAGGTTCTTGAGGTTCCAATCATCTCCAAAGTCATCTGTGAGCTCCCAGACACGTCCAGGTGTGAGCAACTTCCTTAGGGCTTCTTCGTAGGTCTCGAGCATATAAGCTCCCTCAGTTCGCGGACCGTTGGGGGTCCATGAGTTTGTCCATGCACTTGGTAGAAGCGTTGCGGATCCCAGCTCGTTGAACCAATGTGTTTCGTGATGATAATGGTTCCGATCTATGACCAGTAGCTTGACATCTACTTCCTTGGCTGCTGAGATTGCCAATTGTTTGCAAGCTTGAAGCCATTGGCAATTGTCTGGGTATGCCAAGGTTGATTCAATATGGCTACGCATGAGGTGGAACCAGAAGGTCAAAGATCCTAGGTTCTGGAGGCGTTCGCTGAGGAATTTGCAAATTTCAATGATTTCGAATGCGCTGCTGGCCCTATCTTTCGAGATTGCGCTTTTGATCCTTGTCCTTTGTGGAAACCTTCTTCCTGGATAGCGAACTCGAGGGAAACGTGTTTAATGTGTCCAATGTAAGGTTTTATACTTTTGAGGTATTGGAGTGCTTGCTAATAGATTATTTAGAAAGCAGAACTGTCGAAAAATCAACGTGGACCGGGTTGATTGAAGGAGCTCACCAGTTTCCTGATAGTACTCCAGCAAATATCGTCTGGCGTCATGAGCAAATTGTCTATCTGAACAACCATACGGTCCCCAAGAAACTCTAGAAAATCTTGAAGACAAGAGGCCGCAGACGCAGAAGCAACTGTCTGTGACTTCTGAATGTCGTGAAGAGCTTGCGCAAATCCTTCCAAGTGACACGGCCGCGCTTCGGGATAGTTGCCCCAGACACCTGTCTTGTTCAGAAGGGTTGCAATGTCTTGCTTGGAGGTACCGTATCTACGTCGCTCTGGTGCCACTATCCTACTGTCTTGGAATAGCCAGATGGTGGGAACAGATTCTTCAAAGTCTGGAAATGCCACAAGGTCATATATCTGATCTCGAATGACCTCGGGAAGCTTCTTGAGGGACCGAAGAAGTCTATTGGGTGATGATTTTAGTGTTGGCTTGTTTTCGAGATGTAATTTTGCTTACGATTCTATGGAGACCGGAGTTCCTTCGAGATATGTCCCAACGTCATGATTACCACAGCGAGTAGTAGCAAGGCCTCCATAGAAGCAGATGTGCTGGCAGTAAGCATTCTTAGGAAGGGAGTCTATGGCTGCAGACTCTGTTGGCTTTACTAGTTGAACTCGATTGGCCGTGGTGTCAGGCTCTCGCAAGTTTGCGTTGGCCATGGTCGAAAGCGCAATCTGGGTCTTGTCAAAAGGAGCTATGTTGTCGTTCATCTTGAATTATGGATGTTTGGCAATTCGAATGTGGAGAAGAAGGAGAAGAAGAAGAGAATAATAGTGGGCAAGAGTTGTCGGCACCATAAGAGCCGTCGTTTGTAGATACGAGGCACAATATCCTCGCTAAGGATCAAGAAAGATCAATCATAGGCGAATAGGAAACCCACCAACCGAGCTGTTAGTGTGAAGCTGACCATCAATCCTCAAGTGATCCATGGACAACCTGGAGTGCACCGCATATATAGTTTCGAGCACGAGTTGACAGTACAGTCCAAGATAGGGAATGACATCAGGTGACGATTATTGACCTTCGGCTGACTTGTATGTCCTTAGAAAAATGGAACATGTAACTGAAAATTGGATTATACAAAGGTCAAGCTGTAGCTATTGTAATACCGGTGTCAGGGCCGGTTTGTTGTGGTTGTCTTGATCACTTATGCACGGTCTCACCGCATTCGGGAAGATATCATATTATCAAAGTGTACTTTTAGAGGTCTCAATTAGATAGCATAAAGCCCAATGCTATCTCTGGTCTAGATACAGGCTCCAACACTTCCGGAGATGTGCCTTGGGTAGGCTATCATGCCCCTTTGCATGTTCGCCTATCTATTGTGGTCCTTCAACATTCGAGCCAACATCGTCGAAGAGGAGGTCCATTTTCAAATCATCCACAAATCGCCTGTGCGTGGCATATTCCTAGTTGGGCTCAGAATGTTCTCCAATGATCTTTCCTCGTCCTTCCAAAGGTTTTCAATTTCTCCGGAGCGATCAGTGTAGCCAGGACTTAGAATGCGTGACATGGGTTCATCGTCCTCAGTTGAACGATCCAGAATATAAAGTCGCACATTGACCTTCTCTGCTGCAATCAATTTGCATCCCTGAATCCAAGATTGTTGTTCTGGAAGAATGAGTGCTTTTTTCAGATTTTGCGTCGTTAACTGGCAGAAGACAACCAAGGACTTCAACGTAGGGATGTTGTTGTGGATCTTTTCACAACGGAGGGTGAAGTCTTCAGCGCCTGTTACGATCTTATAAGATACGGAATCTGGCTTATTGACACTCTGATTCGGGACCTTGACTTCGAGACATAGGTGCTTGATGTGCTTGAAAAGAGGCTCCAGATTCCTCAGCTGCAAGCAAGGATCCTATATATTGTCAAAACTGAATCCGAGAGCGAAATGGTCAGCATCGCATATTCAAGCATACCTTGCGGACAGTGCGACGGAGTCGGGATTTGCAGATCCAGTCACGAAATCTATTCATCTCTATGATGGTCCGTTCACCAAAAAACTCTCCGAAGTCTTCGACACAATCCGAGGCACTTTGACTCCCTTCAGCGCTCAGCATATGTAGCTGTTCTACAAACGTTTGGACTATGCAAAACGATGAACTGCTCCATTTCAACCAGGGTCCGTCTTTATTTTCTAGTGTTGGGATGCTGAGGTGGTCGGGCTTTGGTAAAGTATAAGCATCAGGGCAGGGTGCACGTAAATTCCCATCCGCGCCAAGCCACCAGGTCGGAGCGTTATACGGGTGCCTGACTACCAATTCGTAGATTTGGTCTCGGATATGTTGAGGAAGTTCCATGAGTCGCCGAAGAAGACTGTTGTAAAGCTGGTCAGCATTGTACAATATTCGGCGCAAGATTTGTGGCCACGAAACGTCAAACTTGGAGGAGAATTGAATTTACTCGTCTGGTTTGATACCGCCACCGTTGAAGTAGAAAGGCGATCTAGGTCCACATCCAGAGCTATAATGATAACAGTCCACTGCGCATTTAGAAACCATCGCAGCAGGTCGATTTGCGCCCTCCATCGTCTTTGGTTGTAAATGAGGCGAGTGTTCTGTGCTATCAGGATGGTCTATAGAAAGCATATCAACAAATCTCGAAGTATCGGTGGTGTTTCGATATGATCTTATCGAAATAGGTGCGATCGTAGGTAGCTTCGACAGTGTTGGTGATTGTATGAAGTTTTGGCGAGAGTTTTTAGGTATGAGCTAAATTCTACTCGACTGCGTAGTAAGCATCTCAGGGAGCCTAAGCTACTAGCATCCACTTCTAGCCTACTAAAAAGACTAAAGTCTGAGCCTGAACTGCATCTTATGTAGAATGCATTATACCATACAATGCAGAGACTAATACCATTCTTGCAAAAAGATACAATTTAATTCTTCTAAATCGAGTTTCCGGTCTTGCAGCTATTATATACGTACACACATCCAGTAAGCTAGTTCTTATAGCTATTATCTAATGAGGAATAGAGTGGTGGACTGGCTGGCATCAACCAACTTTTTTATAGCTAAATGAGATCTGGTCTGGAAAGTTGAGGCCTCTCGTATTTCGTTTTCGGGACACTAAGCATTTTATATATCGAATCAGGATTAATGTCATATCCCTTTCCAGATCAGAACAGATCTCTGCGTTGTTCTTGTATGGCGGCCTTCCTCTTTCTGCACCGCGCTTGATTGCAGCCTCGAAATATTCGTTTTCGTTAATTCTTCAGATCAACGTTACCTCCAGCGCGTCAGCATGAATGCTGCACATACCTGGATCAGTTTCCATCGTGCGGAGCTAGCCACAAAATCAGACAATGGGAATATCTGATACTAACTGCAGAAGAGCGCTTCAGTTTGTTCAAGCAATGAATACGAGTCTCAACTGGTACAATCCGGCGAGACTTGACAAATAAGGGTTCCACTTGTGGTCCTTGGTGTTGGAAGAGAACACAATGCCAACACCGAGGTTCTCTTGGAAGTCTGGTCATGGCCAACTTTTAACATAAAATATATTGGTTTTCGGCTTTTTCCATCGCACCCAATTTTGTCACGCTGCAACGAGCTGCCAGTGGCCATTCTCCTCAACTAGCCTTACTCTAATTTCTTTAGCCCTTTCTTGCATTGAAGTCATGAAAGTTAAATCTCCCAATTTAGCTTTCGCATCACTACTCAACCCGCTCAAGACTGCTATACTTGACGATTTCCAAGCTTCTCCTCGCCGTGCATGGTTCTTGGCGATAGTTACCAGTAAGAATATCATGGCAAAAAGAAGCATGAAGCAAGGGAATATGAGCCAGTACCAGTCGACAGAGATGTAAGTCTGAAGACTGTTGTTCGCTCCATTGACCGTCGTACTTCCAACACCAGTCCGAAAGCTACAACAGTCAGTCGAGCGGACGTTTGAGGTAAGTATAAATGGCTTCATACTTATTTGAGATACTGACTGCTAAGTCATCCATGAAAGACTGGAAAGCAGCCACGTCGTCCAGAGAACCGCCTATGGTGTTGTTCAAGGCTTGCACAGCAACTGAACTGAGTTGAGTTTCTGCAGTGCCGCCGACTTGTATTGTATAAGTTCCACTGAATATAGAAGATAATGTGTATTGCAACGAGTCCACGTAGGCTTCTTCTACCCATAAAGTCGTAGAGTTGCCAACAATAGGCCAATTGACGATAGGTTCAGATGAAGCGGCCGCAACTCTTGTGTCGAGGGAGCCCCACCTATCTAATTCCGTCGTATTGACTTTGCCTTCTGCAACAGATCTATTGTAAGTCTGGCCACAGAAACTAAGGGACGCCTCTAGGGCGGCAACGTTAGCGTAGCTCTGATCTGAGTATATCATGAAAAAGTCCAGAACGACAGGTATATCAGAAAAGGCAATGGACGTCAAATTCGATGGCGAAGATCTTTGCGAGACATTGGTGCCATTTAGAGACAAGGATGCTACTTGGACGACGGTCATGGCGCCACTACTGTCTGGAGCAAGAGACAAGCCGTTAGGTAAAGAGTATTTGCATTCCATCAAGGCGCAAGAACCATTCATAGGCGATCCATCGTAGGCGTTTGTAACGTTTAAAGAATGTGTTAAATTCGCAACAGGATTGGCACAGAGTGCTAGAGAGTTGTAGGGGCTCCAGGTACAATTGCCCGTTGGACAGGTGGGAATAACTTGCGAGAGTTCTACTCCGCCGTTCATGCCGGCATATACTGACGCAACAGTAAATGGCGGAATGCTACCCGGATAATCTTCTGTTCCATCATTAGACTAAATAAAAGAGGAATTACTTTGAGGTTTCTTACCACTGAATTCTGTGCTCGAGGTGCCTCCTTGCAAACCATCTCGGGTCAAGTTATAGATCGTCGGCACTGTAGCAGTCCCATTTCCAATCGTTCTTTGCGGGAATGAAACAGCTTGTTGGACGAACGATTGGAATGCTAAGTTAGCAATGACTAAAAGCGCTGACTAAAAGCGCCCCCAAAGACACCAAATGGCTGATAGCAAGTCAGAAAATCATCCACACCAAAAATTGGGCAAGCGTACCTAGCCCGAGTTTTCCAAATAAGGACAACGCTTGATAACGGCCCGCGGCTTGCCTCGTCGAAAGTATCAAAGTCGCTGAGAGGCTGATTGCGTTGGGCAAACCAAAGCCATTCTATAAAACAGTCAGTCAGCATGTGTGAGTATCAGATGGCCCAGAAATGCAGAATGGCAACTCAAGAAACCATTACAGCTTACTGAGTTGACTGATGCATTCAGATAGTGATACAACAAGTGCTGTTGAGCTAATCTGGGCGAAGATAGAGACTAATGTGTTCAGCTTGATGCGGTATGGCCGATCCGAGAGCGCTCTGCCGCGGAACTTGAGCAGAATTCCAATGATTGCACACATAGACATCAAAGCTACGGTCCAAGCCAGAAATTCCCATCCCCAACCAAAACGAAGTCAATCTTAAGTCTTCCGATTGTTGCGAGATTTCGGCTTAGTGTTACTCTCGGATTTGTTCAATAAAACTTGTTCGGCCGTTGAAGTATCACCTTTCGTCCTTGGTCCATTGGCTGCGCCATGAGCATTGTCCAATAGCCCTCTTTTAGCTATCGCGGTATCATTTTGATTCCTTGAGTTAAGATCGTCCACCGTCACATCGGTTGTGGTGTCAGCGAAGGAATCAGGACTGTGAACGGGTTTCCGGCGAATCTTCTGGGATGCTTCAAGGGCAGATTATGAGCGAGTGCTTTCTGATCCGCAACAAACACCGGAGCCCGTCGCACCGAGATTTATACAGCTCTATTGACGTATAGCAACGTGGATCTTTTGATATTGGATTGCTGAATTGAATGCTATGAAAGCGGGCGCAGCGGGTATTAACTCATCATATAATATGTGTTTGGAGGGGAAGAAGTGATCTGTATGACATAGCATAGAGTTGGGGGCCAAACCGAAAAACCAATCGCATAGGATCTTAGCTATCACCCCCCGCCGGCCCCCCACAATGCGGATTTGATTCTAGGACTAGCGAACCAATCGTTATACTTGTCTTTCCAGTACTATCGGATAGCCCGCTAATTAATAGAATTAACTTAGAATCATCTTCAACATCCCGTGCTACGCCGTGCCGCAATTTTGGGGGGTCTTGTCTCTGGCTGTACTTACCCAGGACCCAACAACACTCTATCACAAGTCATATATTACGAAAAACATACCAGTATCTAGGTCGCTCTTTTCAAGGTGTAGTTACGACGGTGTCGATAGCCAGTTGCGTAGCCTTGCCTGCTGGAGTTGGAGTAGGATGCCGTCCATGGGTTTGAACTTAGATATCGCTTGCCAGTAGAATGATGCAATGTAATGGTGTATGCCTGCAACTCTGATAAGGTGTTGCTTTGTGGACATTATCCCAGCTGGCTGGGAGTGTCAATATGGACAGTGCATGCTTTTGGATGCTGATGGCTACGGCATCAGCTTTCGACAGATGTAGAAAAATACGGGAGTGAATGTTGTCAGTCTTGCTTGTTGATCTTAATACTTCTTTCTTCGGTGGAGCGTATTCAGCTTGTGCTTTTTAAACTGGATTGGAACTTGTTTGGTTCGGGTTTGCCAGATGGCAAATATCCTACGTCATTGACCATTGTTTGTGATGAGGCAGGTGTTGGAGGTGAGTCGAAACTTTCAAATGAGTTGGATGTTTGAGATGGGCAGAATGTCTAACATGACTTAAGAGTCTGATACTATCATATGAACCCCTGAATGTCGGACACGATCTGCATGATTATATGTAGGAACCTGTTGGTATCACTCACACTACTGTTCTAAGATCTCGCATTAACAATTGAGACTCTTACGTCTGGTCATTGAAGAAGTATAATATTCAGCAATTCATGACCGGACCTCCTGAGCTATAAAGTTGCATGATTTAAAGCGAGTAAACAACTCGCCAAGGAAATAGTTCAACGCGGAGAACAGATTCAGGTCAATGTTGATACTTGAATTCCATTGCTTCTCTGTCTTGATGCTTTAAAAATCGAAAATCAAAAGCTAAAAGCCTAAGACCTTCTCCGCGATATCCAAAGTAACCCCTTAGCCACTGATCTGCTACTTATATGTCTATGCCTCATTCATGCTGGTGCCGTCATCACCAAAGAGACGTCCCATGCCAAAATCCTCTTGAAGATCGTCAGTCAGGCCCCAGTCTCTTCCCGGTGTCAATATCTTCTTGAGCATTGCCGCCATCTCCTTATCCTCATACCCACCTTCTCGCGGATATCTTTGATTCCAGACGTTAGACCGAGCTAAAATATGGGAGGGAGGGAGTCCGTCCTCTCGAGGATCGCCTGTCCAATGACGAGGTACACGGCCAACAATACGGAGCTTGACTTCAATTTTCTCCACTGCCAATAATTTGCAGGCTCGGAACCACTCTTGCTCGTTTGGACTTTGCAGAACTGCATTGAGTTGCCTTTTGGTTATCTGAAACCAGAAGATGATGGACTTGAGACTTTTGAGGGAAGATTGAGTATACTCGCAGAGCTTTACCAAATTTCCAATACGGTCTAGTCCGACGCAATACTCGAGAGAAATATGGTTTATGTAGTTGTGATATGGCTTGAGATCTTTGAGTAACTCAAAGCTTGCCTACTCACGTTTGGAGTCAGCTAAAAGTAGTACCAGAGAGCTGATACAATATGCACAATTGGAATACGAACTTACAAGTCTTGTTATCTCATGACGCCAATAGTAAAAAAGGTACGCATTCAGTTCAAGGACTATTCGCTCTCCTAGAAAGCCCAAGAAGTCAGCTAGACATCTGCCTGCTGCTGTGCTGCTGTTTCGGCCCATGTTATGAAGTTGTTGAGTAAATCCTCGCGACTGACAAAAGCTCAGCTCGTAGTATGGCATTTCATCGTTGGTGCCTCTGTATGGCCAGTCTCCGCTCTTTGCCTCCAGAGTAGGCATCAAAGCCCAAGTCTACGGTAGCTGGAGATTTTAGGAGCTACAAGAAAGCCTTCAGGACCGAGCCAGACAGCTGGAAGTGGTGGAGGAACTTCTGCGTCTTGAAGTTCTGCGAATACGACAAGGTCATAGATTTGGTCTCGAACGGTTTCTGGGAGGCTCAATAATCCATCAAGGAACCTGTTATGAATTGTTAGATGGCATTTTTGCGATGGTATTTCGACGATGGGGAATACCGGATTGATACTTACCTCTCCGACGAGATACTGTCTTTACCAAAGTTGAAGGGTTTATCGTGCCCGCAAACTCCTGGCCAGTAGGCTCTATCCTCATACCAAGCTGGCTTGTGGGCTTTACAATACGAGTGTGAGGGTATGAATACTTTGTCTTGATCTACAGTTGCAATATCAGGTTCGTCCATGTCCTGTCTTGCTTCAGGTGCAGTATCAAGTGCGCAAAGAGAACTCGGCGTCGCAAGATCCATCATTTCGGTATTTGTGGTGGTATCCATAGTCGATGTGTAATCTTCTTTTGAAGTTGCGATGATCGATCCAAAGTTAATGTAAAAGTTGATGTAATCTTTTGACAATTACCAATATAGTCTCAAACGCCAAATGAGCTTGTCAAAGTCCACTTCCGTCTTGGATTTAATCTAAAATTGATACAGATTTTAAAAATGATATCAAAGTATATGCTATTTGACTAGCGTCATTTCTAAGCCGAAGGTCCTCAGACCTTACGCTGTTCGTAGCAGAAGAATCCCACTAGCGAGCTGCTCTGACGAATGTAGGACATGATCTAAGACGTAGATTGAGGTTAGCAAATGCTAAATAGAACGGTCACGGCGTGGATGTTTTAACGAGGAATCACGTGAGTAGCCCTCGCTAAGCCAGCGAATAAGTGGCCATACCGGTACGCACAATCACAATCAAGGTGATAGCTTTAAATAAGCATTTTCTTCCGCCTTCGGGCATTTGGTCAAGTATGAGCCCTGCTTACTAAAAATGAAAATAATTTCTAATAAACAATAGTTTGAAACGATACAGAGAAGATTAGCATGGCCCCTGCACTAAGGATGTAAGTAATTCCTATGCGAAAATGTCGTCTTCAAAATTCTAATCATGCGACAGGACACGCTCAATCAAAGAGAAGCTACCAATTTTTTTTTCGATTTCTCTCTCTATTTCTTCGTGTGTGTGGTCCTTTTCTTCTTTTTCTGTTTGGGAGAAGCGAAGATAAAATTTTAAGCGAAAAATAAATCAGTCCTGACAATTCATCAGGTCACGAGATTTCACTTAGGTAATAAGTCAATGCGATGCGGGGCGAGGGAATTTAAACTCTGTATGCTAGCTACGACGGACCTCAAGCAGAGTATTGGCCGGGCATATGCCGAGGTCATCTCGCTTTCTGAGGTGATGCCACCTTGAGCTGCCAGATTGCTGAAGCCCCGCCCGGGTATCCCAGCAATCGGCAAAGCTGCCGTGTCAGTGAAGGTTGGGGACACCGCTGCTTTTCAATCATATGGTGTTGGCTCATTAGATTGTAAGCATATATGGGGAGGAAGCTTTTGCAGCCTCTCTTCCACCGAAGCCAGCTAAAGATTAGTGCCACTCCCGACGGACAATCTTGGAGACTATCTACGTATGATGTGAAGCATGCAAGAGAAACACCCAATGCACGGCGAAGTCTGTTGGTGTCACGAAATCACTGAAGGCCAATTTTGATAAGGGAAGTCCATTAGGTGTCTATTCCGCATTGCGCTTACGGCCTCAGTCCTCATAGATCCTCGGAGAACTTCTCTTCGAAGCCTATTTCTGGCTTCTTTCCCATTTGCCCACCCGATCAGTCTATGCCAAACTTTCGTCGTTCCATAAAGACTCCAAATCGAAATCGTCGAGATCATCCGTCAGGGTACGAATTCGCTTTGCAGATAAGATTTTCTGTAACATCGAAGCACCTTCCTCATCCACGACTGAGCTAAGACCTCTGCGAAGAAATCCTCGATCCCATTCAGAACTCCGAGTCAGTCGTTCGCCTTGCCCAAAGTCTGGGTCGATCACGAGCTTGACGTCTACCTTTTCAGCATCAATCAATTTGCTTGCCTCAAACCATGGTTCTTGTCTTGCATGATAGATGGCACCATTCAGTTGCTCTCTGGTGAGTTGGAACCAGAAAATCACCGATTTGAGGTTGGGCAGCGCGCTTTGAATATAGCGGCATTGCGCGATATATCCAATAGTACTATTAACCCACCTTCCTTTCGAATAGTCAAATTCGATCTGGTTCTCATATTCCACTGAGAGATGGCGTAGAAAGATATGATAGGGCTTCAAGCTCCGAAACCATTCGAATGAGTTCTGCATTACTTAGGTCAGTAGAGGAAAGTAATCCAACAATCTAGTACATACAATCCAACCAGAGCTTGATTGCTTCCATATGAAGTTGTAGTTATCTAGCTCCACCACCGTTCGCTCTCCCACAAGGATCAAAAAGTCTTCGAGACACCGTGTTGCCGACTGGTTGCCTGTCTTGCCTAGCTTGTGAAGTGCTTCAGCGAAACCTTGAGAGCGACAAAACGCCCAGCAGCAAATTTTGTCTGGATCCCAATCGCCACCCTTATTTTCCAACGTTGGTACCAATGGCAATCTAGGATCGGCTCTGTAGGCGGGTATGTCTGGGGCGACGAGAGCTTGGCTGGAGTTAAGCCACATAGTTGGATGCTTGATTGGAGCATCGGAGTGAACAACAAGGTCGTAAATGTCATGCCTGATGTGGACTGGGAGGCGCATTAGACCCGCAAGGAGTCTATAGAGTCAAAAGTTAGAACTTTACCTATAGCAAGAATGACAGCGGATTGCTTGAGAAGAACATATCCTTACGTTTCAGGAGTGCTATTGTTTCCGTTGAAATATAGTCGCATTTCGCGGCCGCAGTCGCTCTTAGAACACTCGTCGGGGCAACGAATATCGTTCTTGTGACAAGTGAGAAGTCCCAGGTAAGATACCGCAGCAGAGCCTTCATCAGTCGAGGCACCCATGCTGGAGACGTCGAGCACAGTATTTCCGAGGGAACTCGGGTATGAAAGTGCAATAGTGATGTGTTTGATATATTCGGTAGCGCTCACTTTTTGATAAATTTAGGATCGATGCTTGTTGAATTGCGATGATGTTATTGGAAGAAGCGGGGAGATGAGGTCCTGAGCATATATTCCTTCTGAAGAGCACTAGGCCACGCGGTGTTGACCCAAATTAGACTAGTGCTAGGACCTTCGCCCTTCCTGGCTTGGGCGAGGCTAGGGAGGCGGATGAAACCAGAGAAGGCTGAACAAGGCTAAAATCAGATACTTCAAGTACCTAGGCTTCTCCATCAACAGCACCTTTTGTCTCAGCCTAGCTTACACTTCTCCAACCAGCCTAACCTAAAGTTCAGGCAGGCTAGGCTTATTAGCCAAGCAGCTTTCAAGGCAAGAGTAGGCCGATTTAGAGGTCTCCAGGGCTAGGCAAATGAAGGAAGAGAATGGAGCAGAATGGGTACAATGACCCGGGAAACTCCCAGAGGTGAAGCAGACAAGGCCAGAGAATCATTGCAGCTAAATGTGCCTTGGTGTGGTCCAGGCACAAGTGTCCCGATACATATGATACGAGACAAGCAGAGGGCAATTATGCGCCGCAAGCTCTGATCACGAGACAAGTCTCAGGCTGCCACCATGAGCCCTTTTAAGAGAGGTCCTTCGGAATGGGAAACAAGAGCCAGAGTAGCCAGTTTTGTCCGAGACCTTATGACCAGCTCCAGTGTCTCTGTACAATTTCCATTTTGTGAGTTCGACTTCACCAGATGACTGCTTTCTTGGTTACTTGGCCTGGAAGATAGGTTTGAGGTGCGTCCACGCTTTCGCCGAATGACAAAACTTGCGTTGCGAGTGAAGAGAGGCTCTTCTTCATTCGGCATCATTCCCAAGCAAGGTCTTAAGCTTCGACCTCCAATCTCTGAGTTCGGCATCTTTCTTCTCGACCAATGTTTTCAAACCCTCATTCTGTGCTCTCAATTCCTTCACCTCAGCTTGAAGGCGAGCTGTGTCACCTTGCTGTCGAGCCACCTCCAGCTCTCGTGAAGAGAGGAGAATTTGGCCATCTTTAAGTCTCAACTCTTGCTCCAAAGTGTGAATGCGTTCTCGAAGGCTGCCCTCTGACTTCCCGTTCTGAGCAGCAGCCTCAAGCTCTTTGTGGATGACAGCAAGCGCTTTGTCTACCTCAGACGAATACGCAGAATATTTCGATCGCTTTCGTGGCGGGGAGTTTGTCCGTCGTGACCGTCCAGAAGGTGCCTTGGTCAAGTCTGCTTTTGGTTCCTTGCGAGTTTCTGTTAGTGTTGCGTTATTCAGACTCCTTGCTATCTCGTGGATTTTCTGCTTTGACCCCTTTATATCGATCATCTGTCCTTCAGGTTTCCTTTTCGACAGTGGAGCGGGGGCGTTGGGCTGGCTATTCGGAGTTGAAGCTTGGCCCAGACTCGACTGGCTGGGAGAAGGGTACACTCCTCCAGGTTGCGGTGGCGACATGGGAGTGAGGTATGATGTAGACAGATCAGGTGGGATGTGAAGCTCTCGATCCACACAATGAGGACAAAACCAGAAAGTAGGAACATCGTCAACCTCTAAGGTTGGGCTCATGCACGCTGCGTGGTAGCAAGTTTCGCATGTTTGGCATCCAAATAACTCCATCGAGCCTCCACAAACGAAACAGAACTCATCATGTTTGCCTTACATGGTTAGTCGAGCCAGGTGCCAAGAAACTTTAACCTGAGATACACACCAGGAAAGAAGTGCTCTCCGCCGTTCCAGCCAATGCTTTCAAGTTGGCGCATGAATTCGATCGGGTGCTCGAGTGGAAGGTCATTGGGATCCATGTGCCAGCCCATATTCGGCTGTGGTATGGCGCTTTGGGGAGTGTTTTGTGTAAGTGTTGGTGCGATCTGAGTATGGAATCAGCATTGCATTGAGACGTATGAACGAGCCCACTCACCCTCTCTAGGGGGACGTCTAAAGCCATCGGAGTGTCACTTATGGCATCAGGCTCCTGACGAGCTCTTGACCGAGTTTCCATTATATGAGGTAAGTTTTCAAGCAGAAACGGATTACAAAATGAGTCGCAGCGAAGCTTTTGTTGGATATTGTGTCAGCAATGGGCAAAGGATTTCTCACGATCGTCATTTTGCGGAGGATGGAGATCCTTGTCGAAAAAGGCACAGTTTGAAACTTATGTCAGCATTTGCTATATTTTGATCTCGTAAGCGACATCCTTCTCTCTTCCTTCCTAGACCTCACAGCAAGAAATCTACGAAGGCTGCCACCAGGATCGTACAAACCAAGAAAGTGTATCTGGATTTTGATTTGATTCGACAAAGATGGTGCCCCTTCCAACATCGGACATGTACTTCGTACTGTACAAAAGGTATTCCACGGTACATGTCAGGATCACGTGAGAAGTTCTTCCAATCGTGGCCAAAGTCCTTGCCCCCTTTTGCAGTTTACTTCCTCAATCTATCACTAATCCACGGATGTTGTTTCTCAGATTCTTATCCTACATTTATGTTAGTTGCACTATTTTTCTGGTAAAGATATCAAATTCAGGCCACAACACCATGAACATTCCATCCGTGGATCAGTGCCCGGTTGATGAACTAAATATCAAGGCTACCGCGCCTAATACATTAAAGTTTCGCTGCAATCTAGAACGTCCGAAGAGCTTTTTCAGCTCCAGGAGGTTCTCCTTCGCTTAGCTCAGGAGATACCACCGGATCTCAAAGGATCAAATGAGTGTGCAAGAACCCCAAACACCAGCAAGGAACAATACTCCTACCGGTAGTGCAACGTTCTCGAGTCCGTTTTCCTGACCTTGGGTAGCACAGCTTGTTTGGGACGTGCTAAATCGTGGGGTGGACGAAGAACGTGCTCGGATTTCCCTGCCTGCATGACCCGATCCTATGGGTTGGGATCAGGGCCCGAGACCCTTGGGACTCTAGACTTGAGATGGAGTTGGAACGTTCGATGTGATCACTTGATGGCCTCGCTGCATCTGAAGGGAGGTCGTGGAAATTAGCTCCCAGCTGGACAGCGCTCCGTTCCGGAAGATGGGAATCTGGCAAGAAAAGCCGAGAACTGATGATTAACCTTAATGTCTTATCCCTCATGCTAGAAGGGAGAAAACAGAAAGCCGACACGTCGACGGCTGTGCGCCGTTTCCATCATAACTCTACTCTCTTTTGCAAAGATGAAACAAGACTTCCAATTGGACACGGTAAACGAATGAGCGAACGAACCATCCCACGTTCTAGACACGGCAGCTATCAACGGCATAACCAAGACCCTGGAGCAGTCGGAGACGGGACGGCATTCTCCCAGACAGGTCGTACATTATCTAATGCATGCAAGGGCGGGATAACCATCATTTTCCTCACGGCGATGAACAAGAGGTTGCGAGCACCAAAAAAAAGTAAACATGAGGTGGGCATAAGTGGATGTGGCGCACGCAAAAGCCGGATACGGCAATTGTCCGACGCGAGGAGGTGACGGGGATGTGACGCCACAATAACATGCGAGACTCGGGTTGGGTGGAAATGTGATGGTACGGGCCGGAACGAAGCTTTGTGAGTGAGTTGATTGGAAGGGGCTTATCGCGGCCTCTTCAGCTAGAGTTCGCCAAGTGGTGAAGAGGGTTTATTATGCGTTGTAAGCGAAGCCATCATCTTGAGGTGATATTACGAATGAGTGTCTTAGACAGCGGAACGGGGGAGAATGAATTGTTCTGCGGGGTGACGACACAGGCTTGTGTGGAGAGACATTGGAAGTTCATTGTGAGGAAATCTAGGGGGCCAAGTGGAATCGTGATGAACATTGCCATTGTTGTTGACGTGGATTGCTACAAGAAATCCAATGGCTTGCGACTCTATCCCATCTACCCAGTACTCCGTGTCATGACCAAAAGAAATATACAGAATCAGCGTTGCGGAGAAGGCTCCTGAGGAGGCTCAGGCGAAAGTTCGGATCTCTGACTTCGTCCTTCAAATTCCACTCCCCATTCAGTATTCTTCTGAATGATCATCTGAATACTTGAATGGCTGTCAAAACTGATATTATCGCCAGCCACGACTGATGCATGATGATCTGCCAAATCCCATCTCGTATCGGGCACAGTCTTGGTTATATTTATCTGTTTTCCCTTCTCTTGACCTCGATTCTTCGAGAAAGACGACAACGCATAGCTGTTGTCTGACTTTTTTGTGCTTGATGGTGTCTTGATCTGCGCGGGTGCGCCGTAATTGGTACTGAGTGCAGACATGAAGGGTCGAAGACATGGAGTGGTGGCTGCGATGATCGCATAGCTGATTTGGATTTGTGTCGAGACCGAGGCAAGGGAGCCTTTGAGCGTGGGATCCGAACTCGAGAGCTCGTTTCGGAGGAAATGGAGTCGGAAAGCAATTGCAACGATGATACTAGCCAAGTCAGTAAGAAGTCACTCTAGGGGAGAGAGGGTCAACTTACGGTAAGCGGAGGGCAAAGGCAAATATCACCACGAATTTCTTGTATCTGGAGAGTTGCAGACCTCCAACAAGGTAGAATGAAAGAGCAAGCAGAGCAAGCTCTGTCACAATATCAAACGCAGCCACAATTTGCCAACGAAGGAACTGTTAATTGTTAGAATGTATTAGGCAAGGACGTCTGTTGCTCCTACCATATTCATGCCGTACGGAGTATCGATAAAAAGCCACGGCTCAGACAAATTGCACCCTAAAGCAAACATAAAGATCGAGATCACCACAAACAACGTCGAAGTATAGAGGACGGCATTGGATGCGAAATTATGGCGCTTGTCTGGTGACAGACGGATTGTCAAAAAAGCAACGGAGCATTTTGTCAACCATACAGCAACGAGGTAGAGGATATCGCTCGAGTATGAAGCCTAGAACGGATCAATTTGTGGTTGTGACATGGTTTTGAAGAAGATGTACCTTTTGCAAAGACGTCAAGTTGCTGAGCGGGATATCTGACAAAGTCTTCCCAAAGCCTTTGGATACTTCTACAAATACAGCACTTGACTGGCCAACAAAAACCAGCTTTCAGATATCAGCAATGGCCAGAATTCGGAAGACATTTAACTGACCATGGCAAGCAGAACAGCAGCATCATCGCGAGCAACATGGTGCCGAACTTCCAGTTGGAGGTAAACTCGAATGAGCAGCGAGATGATAGCGAAAATCAAACCCAGCGCTGCCGCAATCAAGATGACACCACTTTGATCCGTAGCAGTAAGAACTTCGAGAGGAGCTGACTGCCCGGGAAGCAGTTGTGATCCGTTGTACGCCATAGCGACAATTGAGGGGTTATGAAATGCGACCTTTCAAGTATCTTTCTAAATCGAAAAATGATTGTGGTTCCATCATGCTACTCATAAGCGTGACCCCAACCACTAGCTTGAGAATGGTTACAAAGTACTTGGGCTATCGAGCATCCTCCTTGTCGGAAATAAAACTCCCGATGAAACGCTCCAGCAGGAGTATTGCTTTTGGCAATCCAAAGCCAACTCCAGACCAACCAGCTGGCAATACTGTTGCGTGGATCAGCCCTCCGGATTTTACTGCTTGTTTTGTAGCTCGGGGTGTCTAGTGGCGCGTGTGCGTGAAAGGTTGCACAGAGACCCTTGCGTCTGTTCCTGGAAAGCAGGGAAGTGGGAACAGTTGAGTTGCTGAACCCATGTTGATCAAAGCATTTGGCTGGCCGAGTGGCTTTTTGTGAGGTCCCCAGCTTCGTTCCTCGTCACATCGTGGGGGTGATAGCTCGGCTATGTCGCTCTTACTAGTTCCATGCACCTCCCTCCATTCGCGACTACCCCGTTTACTGCTGCAAAGGACAAAACCGCGCCAATGCTGCAGCTCTTCCTTGTCCTTATCCAAAAAGTCCATTCTCTCTTTTCAGCATTCGACTTCAATTTTCTCACCTTTACGACTGAAGCTGAATTCAGCTGCTTTCTTCCAATCACCTCCCAATCACCGGCAACGATGTCTATTCTCATGGACAAACCCGGGAACGGCAGCACTCGTGTTATTGATAGTCTAAACACCGATAATGGCGTCTTTGAGCTGCGTAACTATTCGCAGTTGGGAGGCACAGAAAACGACGAGCGTGACATGCAAATGCTGGGACGAACACAACAGCTCAATGTACGCAGATCCATGCACACTTTCAGCGTTTTCGTCTAACACCCTCTTCACAGCGCAACTTCAGATTCATCTCAACTCTGGGTTTCGCATGCACGCTCATGAGTACTTGGGAAATTGCTTTGATGTACGTTTCTTCTCCTTGTCCTGCACCTTCGACAATACTGATCCATCAACAGGACCAGTCTTTTTGCTCTCATCAATGGAGGCACTGCAGGAATGATCTGGGGTTATCTTATCGTGTGGATTGGTTACATGCTTGTGTTTGCGACAGTGGCGGAAATGGCTTCAATGTGGGTACAAGAGGATGGACAGATTCGCACCACATGAGAACTGATAAATATGCAGGGCGCCCACGTCAGGTGGACAGTATCATTGGGTTTCGGAATTTGCACCTCCCTCTTCTCAAAAGTTCGTGAGTTATATCGTTGGTAAGCATGTGCTCTTCAACATTGCAACTTTTCTCTGACAAAGTTAGGATGGACCTCAGTTCTAGGATGGCAGACAGGCCTTGCATCACTCGCCTTCTTAGCGGGCACGATGATCCAGGGCCTTCTTGTCCTTGACAATCCCGACTATGTCTTCAAGAACTGGCATGGAACCCTACTTGTGATCGCAATCACAGCATTTTGTATTATCTTCAATACGTTTCTCGCCAAGAAGCTTCCTATGGTCGAGGGTATGGTTTTGATCATCCACCTGCTAGGATTTTTCGCTGTCCTTGTACCACTTTGGGTCCTTGCCCCACGTAGCTCGCCAAAAGACGTTTTCACCGACTTTTTGAATCTTGGAGGCTGGAGCTCATCTGGGTTGGCTTTCATGGTCGGACTACTTTCGCCAGTTTATACCTTGATTGGAGCCGACTCTGCAGTGCACATGTCTGAAGAGATCAAGGATGCATCAATTGTGCTTCCAAGAGCCATTATCTGGGCTGCATCCGTCAATGGCACTCTCGGCTTCATCATGGTCATCACGTTTTGCTTCACCTTGGGAAACGTGACCGATATCATCGGCTCACCAACTGGTTACCCATTCATTCAGGTCTTTTTCAACGCAACTCAGAGCAACGTGGGGACGTCCATCATGACATCGATTCTCATTGTCAACATTACGTCCGCATGTATCAGCACAGTGGCTACTGTGTCACGTCAGACTTGGTCATTTGCTCGCGACAAGGGTCTTCCATTCTCTGATTTCATCTCCAATGTAAGTAATGCTTCCCGTATTGTCAAGAACAATCACTGACAAGCGGTAAAGGTCAAACCAGGTTGGAATATTCCTCTCAATGCTGTTTTGATCACGTTTGTCATTACTTGTCTGCTCTCACTCATCAACATTGGTTCAACTGTTGCGTTTAATGCAATCGGATCTCTCGCAGTCTCGGCTTTATTAGCGACCTACATCATCTCATTCACATGCCTCATCCTACGTCGCTTGAAGGGTGACCTTCCTTCCCGGCGCTGGACCCTTGGACGTTTCGGCCTTCCCATCAACATTGGAGCAGTTGCTTTTCTCCTTGTGGTCTGGGTCTTCATTTTTTTCCCGCTGTCAACCCCAGTCACACCTGCAACGATGAACTGGAACGTTGTCATGTTTTGTGGTACGATGCTGTTTGCTGTCGTATATTACTTCTTCGCAGGCAGACATACGTATACCCCACCAGTGAACTTGGTAAAGAGAATGGAGTAAGGGAGGGAAGCAGAAGATGGAAAACAATTTGTAATTCGCTGCCCAGAATCATGCTCGAAACCAATTCTTGATCATATCCTAGTCTAGCTTTCGGATAGCTTGCACTCAAGATAGTGACATGATCCTGTCATACATGGGCCAAAATGGAATCCATGCATTAGTATTGGTTACCAAGCTGAATATGTGTAAAACGCCCAACCCCTCGAAAAAGCACAGTCCTGGTAGCACAAGATCCGTTTCAATATGTAGCCATCCATGTGCAACAGTGACAGCCCAGCAGTTGCACCATCATCCTTCAGCCCCAAGAGAAGGAAACAAAAAGCAAAGAAAGAACGCTTGAAATAAAACAGGGATACCAAGTCCTGAACCGTGAAAGCTGGAGGACCCTGGATTGTCATTGTGAAAAAGATGAAGTGGACTATACACAACCCGCATTTCCATGTGTCAAGCAAAGACGGCTGTTCAAGGGACGTTATCGGCGGCTTGCAGTAGCGGTGCGGTGGCTTACCGGGGCTTGGGGCAGGGGGTCGCTTATGAAGGAGTGCCAGGTGTGGTTGCTTTTTTGGGGGCAGGGGACGCATACACTCACTTCTTCTGCTGTGTTGTTGGGTACAAAATTCGTTAGACAGAGGAATACAAAGTCCAACGACCGCGATTGGGAGAATTACGAGTTATCGTCGTACCTGTACCTACCTTGACAAGATGGAAGAAGGAAAGATCTACCTCCTCGTGATATCGATTCTAGCCTTCGTCGCATATCGCGTCGTCCAAGGCGTCTATAATGTGTTCTTGCATCCCCTATCCAGGTTCCCAGGTCCGAGAGCGGCGGCCGCGACGAGCTGGTGGAAGACGTACGTCGAGGTCGTGAGGCAGGAGTCTATGGTCCATGTTTTGGTCGGGCTACACAAGGTGTATGGTAAGTGTGGTGATCTTTGCTGCTTTCATCTAGATGCAGGAGTGAGGCTGATATATATGCGGTGCAGGCGATATTGTGCGCGTGGGTCCGAATGAGGTGAGTTGGGTGTGATTTGTAGGTAGGGCTGGACTGATGGGGATAGCTTCATTTTGCGAATCCGGAGGCGTATCATGATATTTACCGTTCGGAGTTGAGGTGGGATAAGGAGGCGAAGCTGTATGAGTCTTTTGGGGAGGATAGGTCGAGTTTTGGGTTGTTGAGGTATGGGGATGCGAAGCAGAGGAAGGAGGTTTTGCAGCCGTTGTTTTCGAGGAGGGCCATTTTGGGGATGCAGGAGTTGGTTGGGGAGAAGGTTGGTCATGTTCAGCTCTTGTCAATGGTGATGAAATTGACAGCATTAGGTTGATCATCTCGTCCAAGTTCTGGTCAAGAATCAGGCCGTTGGCAAGTCATCTGACATGCTCTTTGCACTTCGTTGCTTCACTGTCGATATGATCCTCGATTTCTGCTTCGCCAAATCAGTCGATGCTATGGATGAGCCGGACTTTGCTGCTCCGATCGTTGTCGCGATGGACAACTCGCTTCCGACTTTCCACATGTTTCATCACTTTCCCTGGTTCCGGAAGACGATTCTCTCACTACCTCCATGGCTTGCCCTCAAAGCATCACCTGAGACTGCTGGCTTGACGCAGCTTCAAGTCATTCTCGGTAAACAGGTGAAAGATGTAACAACCAGTCCTTCCATCCTCGAAGCATCACCACATCCAACCATCTACCACCGCCTCCTCGATCCCAAAGTACGCAACAGCAACCTGCTCTTCGAAGATGGAGCGCTCTTCGACGAAGCTCTCACTATGCTCTTCGCTGGCGGCGTCACAGTCGGCGATACATCCATGACGGGCTTCTTCCACATTCTCGACCAACCAACACTCTACTCGGCGCTGCGCTCCGAAGTTCTTAAAGCATGGCCGAATATCAACAACCCACCAACACTTGAGGCTTTAGAATCCCTTCCCCTCTTAACAGCAACAATCAAAGAATCTCTCCGGGTAGCACCAGGCGCCTGCTCACCACTCCTCCGCATCGTACCTCCCACCGGCGCCACCATCAACGGCACTTTCATCCCAGCATCCACCATAGTCGGCATGTCGTCCTTCTTCGTGCACCAATCTGCTGCCATATTCTCGGACCCAGGAACCTTCAATCCCTACCGTTGGATTTCACCCGATTCCTCCGGGCTGGAGAAATGGTTAGTAGCATTCAGCAAAGGACCAAGAAGCTGTCTGGGGATGAATCTTGCATGGTGCGAGTTGTATCTTTTGTATGCGACGTTATTGAGGAGGGTGGAGATGAGGCTGGACGGGACGAAGAGGGAGGATTTAGAGTGGAGGGATTGTTTTACGCCGTTTTATCCGGGGAGGCATTTGAGGGTTTTTTGTGAGGGGGTGGAGAAGTGAAATACATAGGTGAAGAGGTGTGATTATGGAGAGGCTGTCATTTATGAGCATTGAAGAGCATTGAAGTGCGGGGTGCGGATTCTCTGTAGCGCTGTTGCTGATTTCTTGAGCTTTCCATCATCGTTTGCGGTTGGAGCTAAATGTACATTGTAGAGTTCTTGAACACTTGTCTGCTCATCCTTCATTCCTGATTATTCGTTGTTCTTGCTGGTGTCTTCTCCACTCCCTCCCGTCACCAAACAAGGTCCTCCAACATCTGCTTCCCACCAATCAGTCAATCTTCTTCACAGCTTTCCTGAACAAACAGGCGATGTATCTTCCATATCTTTCCTCATCAGCTCTGACTGACAATGAAAGAAGGGGCTGCTTACCGGTAGTCGGTGCGTTCATTGGATACGCAGCAACGAACGTCACCAGAACGGCGAGGCAGAAATTCAAGGAGACTTTGAAGTTCATTTTGTCAAGGTCTGAGGAATGAGGATTTGTTGGATTTTCATTTAGGTCGTAGAGATTAAAGAGCTGTTTATATATCTGCAGCCAAAGTGAAAAATCAACAACCACGAATTCATATCGGAGAGTGACACCTGCTAACCAAGCAAGCGGCCGACACATCTCAGAGCAGCAATTAAAACAAGTCTCCCTACCCCTTTCACACTCCGCTCAAAAAGCAAGGCCCCAGAGTATCACTCCCAGCCCCATCTTCGACACAGTCAGCCTCTCGCTTTCCCCGCGGCAATGCAACGAACCTTCAGAACTGGAGTTTGTTTCTACAGGGAGGGAGCTGGCTTGGTGACTAGGTCAGTTTTTCAGCTTTGGCACTGGGGGAAGGGGAAGAGGGTTACTAACTCTAGGCCGGGGTCTGATTGTGGGAGTGGGATTGGAGATGCGGAGGTGAGTGTTAAGAGGAGGATAGTGAGGTGGAGAGTGAGGTGGAACTTCATTTCGTAGGCTGTGTTCAGGTAGTGGTGAGGAAGGGGATGAGGGGAATGAAAAACGTGGAAAACTGATGAAGAGAAGCAGAATTTTATATTTCTTGAAAGCGGCCGATAATTCCCGAAAAGGGAATTGCACCTTATCTCGTACAACTTTGATTCATTGAGTATTTATTTAACACCCAATCCTACGCCGCTTTTACAGTTTCTTCAGATAACATGGCCCTGTGGTATCAATGCCTCGGGATATAGTCAGCATTTCTGTTGCTACTCTCGCACGAACAATTTACCTTCTTGGTTTGGACTTGTGGATGCATGGGGAGCTGGCTTGTAAGTACCGTTATTAGTCATGAGTTCTGAGATTGGAAGGGAACATTGTCGTTGGGAATGGTGACTTACTGTCTGGTGAGTCTGGTGAGTCTGATTGTGGTATGGGTGCTGCCGTGACGAGAGCGAGGATGAGGAGAGTGAGTGTGAATTGAAGTTTCATTCTGAATTTGGGTTGAGGTGTGCTTTGTTGCGGATACGTGGTGGGGTAGAATTGAGGTGAAGTGAAGTCAGTGGGTAGTGAGAGGTACAAAAACATGAAACAGTAGACGAGAAATATTTTATATGTCAACGACTCTAATAGAACGACGGATATTCCGAGCTGTATCAATTCACGATATCGTAGAAAAGCTCCTCCTTTCACACATTCAGCGGCCGACCATGAACGCGTGGTGCAGTGGTGGCTGCTCACCTAAGACCGCGACCCCGCACATGCTCACTCGCGGTTGGTAATGAAACACTTTGAATCTTTTTCATCGCGGAGACGCCGAGAAGGGAGAATAAGATGGATAAGAAAACATACAGAGCGAAACTAAATGTGTTGAACCCAGCAATATGAGAGCAGAAAGTTCGTACTTGAAGACTCTTCTTTCGACAGACTTCCGAAACAAGGCTCGAGTTTTTTCATCATGGCACACACAAACCTTCTTCCTATCTATGAACCTGCGTCTCCATTGAGGGACAAAGAGCTCAAGAATGCCAGACCATTGTCAACCACTGGAGTCTTAGAATTCATTGTCGCAGTATTCTTCTTGTTGGCAACGGTCTTTGTATCTCCCCACCTGGTCGGAGCTTGCAGACATGTGTTTTCACAACGAGGTACGATCCAACCTTCTTGTGCATTGTGCTGAAGAGTAATGGCTGATGATGATCTAGTGTATTGGTTTGAGGGTATGCTGGTTCGGGTTTTGAGGGGAAGTGTTTTGAGGTTGGTGATGAAGATTTTTGCTTGGATGCTGAAGGTGGGAGGGAAGAGAAGCTTTCGCTGGAGAAGAAGAATGATTGAGGTTGGTGGGTTGAGGATCGGATCGAATTACTCTCCTGTCTAAGTGTTGAAAGAGAATTGAGCCGAGTTGTTGTTTCATTCTTGCCTTGGAGAAATTGGTTGTTCGCAGTTTCTCTCTGCATTTTCGTGTCTTTTCCAAGTCAAGAGGTGAGTTCTTGTTTCTGTATTCGCAAGCGCCCTCATTGTTCACCACGTATATTCTACATTTCCAGTCAGCAGAGTAGTACTCGGAGGCCAGGGCCAGATTGTTTCGATTTCCAATGCATAGAGTAGCTGCAACGGCCACGCAGACGCCCGGGTCCCAGACCTGAATTTGATAAAAGTTGACAATTCTCCGCCAGCTAGACTCGGAATAGCGGTCAGAATTGCATGAGTGCTTCGTGATCTGGTGCGGGACTAGATATGACCCCATCGTGAAGCTCAGAAACTGCAAGTCAAGCGACTGTATTTCAAGTCAAATGGTGCTTTCCGTCACTCGGTTGACCTGCCTTTGCCGTCTTCGGAGAAAATGTCTGTGGCTGCATGTCCTGCTTATGTCATGAACTTGTCGTCGATGATTGCATAATCATAGCAACAACCCACGATGGTGACCTACCGTTCATTAATTCTACCTAGCAAACACCCTCAATGGTTTCTGTTGGTTCCTACCATCTTGCCATCTCTTAGAGGTACGTGCGGGGCGAGTACTTCAAGTTAAAACGTGTTGGCGGAAAGTTTTATCCTCATTTTCTAGAATGGACAAACATCCCGAGTCAATTTCTCCGCAGGGAAAAACATTCCGCGAGAGTGATAGTACATACTACCTCATCGTATCAACACATCATAGATTTGCATGCATTATCTGGTGCTCCAGAGATATATAATATGCGTGCTCTTTCAAGTGTTTCCTGGGAATCACCAGAATTCAAGCACATTCGATCCAGGAATTCTGATCAGCTCAAATGGCCGAAACTCCCTCTTCAGTAGACACTATCAGCACATTCTTACCCGACATTGAGAAAACACCCTCTCTCGTCGACAATGTCATCGATTCTCAGAAATACCGAAATGTCCCTCTTCCAGCACCGAGCCAAATACAAGACAACTTGACGAGTTCAAGGAAAATTGCTATCGCAACGTTTCTCATCCTCTGCAACAGCGTTCTCGTATGTCCTTATCCCAACCACAAGACCAAGAATTAACAAACCATAGTTCCTATCTTTTGGTTCCTGCATGGGCGGAGGCTTCAGCATCGGAGCCTCATTCGGTGTTCACGATCCTACGACCACTGCATGGATCGCAGCATCCTACCCCTTGACACAAGGTGCATTCGTCCTCATCAGCGGTCGCATTGGAGCTGTTTACGGACACAAGAATATCCTCTTCCTCGGCGGAGTATGGTGGATTCTCTGGTCGATGATCAACGGCTTCTGTACCACAAGCATCATTCCGTTCTCTATTGCCAGAGCGATGAGTGGAATTGGTGCTGCCTTCGTGATGCCGAATATTGTTGCTATCTTAGGCATTACGTTTCCGCCAGGAAGAGGGCGAAATCTTGTGCTCGGGTTCTTTGGCTTTGGGGCTCCTGTTGGGGGGACGATTGGCGTCCTTTTGATTGCGGTTTTCATTGAGTGGGTACAGTGGAGGTGGTTTTTCTTTACTATGTGAGTGTCTCTAGAATGCTGAATGTTGCAACACTAACTTGATACAGAGCCATACTTGGAGGTGTGCTCTTTGGTGCTCTGTGGTTTGTGTTACCACCTGAGAATGCTGTCGATAAAGAGGGGAGCGTGGATTGGTTGGGAGCTTTCATTGGACTTACATCCTTGATTCTCTTTAACTTCGTATGGAAGTATGCTCACTTCTCCAATCTCCTCATAATTAGATGTTGCTAACAAAATCCAGTCAAGCACCAGCAGTGGGATGGCACACCTCATATGAGATTGCTCTCCTCCCCGTCTCGATCATAGGCTTCATATGCTTCGCGATTTGGGAACACCGTTTCGCCAAATCTCCCATCATGCCTCTCGACATATGGACCGCCCCTTCCTTCCTCGCCCTTGTACTCGTGGTCCTCTTCAGCATCATGTCCTACGGCATCGCGCTCTGGTACATGGTCGCATGGCAACAACTCGTCCGCCAATGGTCAGTGTTCCACTTCGCGATCGGTCTCATACCCCACGCCATATTTGGCGGTCTTGCTGCCCCTTTCGCAGCATGGCTCATACCCAGAGTTGCTGCGCAATGGATCATGGCCTTTGGTGCGAGTTTTATATTGCTTTCGAGCGTTTTGCTTGTTACGATGCCTGCTCAGCAATCGTATTGGGCTCAGGTGTTTCCGGCAACTATTCTTATGGCCTTGTGTCCGGATTTCATGTTCACTGCTGCGCAGATCGTGGCAACCAATTCAGTGAGGAGACATGAGCAGGGAATTGCGGGATCACTGATCTCGTTGCTCCAGCTTTATGGTGCTAGTATTGGGCTGGGATTTGCTGGAACGGTGGAAGCCAATACGAATAGAGGTGGCATGGAGACTTTGGTGGGGTATCGAGGAGCGTTATATTTTGCGATTGGTCTTGCTGTGGCTGCGCTTGTCATTGATGTGCTTTTTGTGAGAGTGCCGAAGGATGAGAGGGAAGGGTGGCAGCATGAGGAGGACATGGTAATGAAGTCTGGATAGACTGGAAGAGACCAGGTGGTTGGAGTACTATGCACCTTAAGTGGTGCACAGCATGTCTTGTAGTCCTGTTTTCTTTGAGGCGCACTTGTTTATAGAAGAAATTGCTTTATTGGATGTGGACTTGATAAAAGGATCGAGGATATAATAGAATAATTCAAGCCATCACTTTGTTGCAGTCAAATTATTCTCGGTGAAGCCTAGTTCTTGATAGAATCTTTGATAAAATCTTGAATTGAAATGATCAAACGCTGCAAGCTATTTATTGTACAATCGCTGAAATCAAAACCACGCTCGCATGCTCATCGCTCGCTGTGCATACTCATACATATTCGGATCGTGCCATTGCTCGAGACAAATGAAAGGAGGGGTATATGTTGCGTGAAGTTGGAAAGGGTATCGTCGCATCGTGAGAACAACTTCGACGCATCACTGGGTTTGATGACCTAGTGGTTTTCATGTCCTGCATCAAAGGATTAGTGATGTGTCCATGGTCAAGTACTAGAAGGTGGTACTTACGACCAAGTGCATGTCCACGCTTCGACATGCTCTTTGCCTGATCCTGCTTGATTCTGGCAAGTCTCGCCCTGCATAAAGTATTAGCATACTCTCATCTGACCGACAAAGAAGATCACTCACTCTTCGGCAGCCTCCTTCTCCAATCTCTTGATATGTTCCCTCGCTTCCTTGACAGCAACTCTGGCAGCAACGAGAGCTCTATCGGCATCTCGTTCCGCAGCTTCTGCATTCATAACTCTTTCCCGGGCGGCAATGATAGTAGGGTCCTCATCTCTCCTGTGCAAAAGACCGGAGCGACGATGAGGCGATGTGCTGCTGGTGGTTGTAGTGTGATGGGTAGTGGTGGAGCGAACGGGAGAGACCTCGGTTTCCTTGCGACGACCAAACAGCGTGCTGCTGCGCTTAGGCTTCTCCTCGACTACAGGAGCGGTCTCGACGTTTTGATGGCGGTTGAATAGAGGCATGTTGATTGTTTGCTTGATATGTGGAGATGAAAGCTTGGTATGTGTATAAGTGGAGATATGTTCTGAACTTGGAAGATGGAGAGAACAATAAGACAAGAGTTTGGAGGGACAGAGGATCAAGTCTTTATGGAGAGAAAGTCCCTGTTGATCTGCTCAGAAAAGGAAAGTGGTCGTCGAATTCTTGTTTTGGGCATGAATCTGGGGGACGGCTGAGATGACGTCGCTGACAAGGGGGAGACGATCGGTGGATTTGAACCCTGTTTTCGCTTATGGCACGTGAGTGTGGGGGCCGTTGAAAAGGGGTACCGAGAACAACGTCCTCCTCCGACCGAAGACTTCCTAACAAGTATAGTCATTGAAGTAATACGGGCCTCTAATAACGAAGGAAATACACTTGAGGAATTAGAGTCGTAGACATGACGGTATGATGTCTAGGATATTGACGCCACCTACTTATGGGATATACGATATCACTTGTGTTTCGATATATGGTATTTGAGAAATTTGGTCACTCTGCCTGTCTTCCTCTTCTCTTTTGCACTCTCTTAATCAGCGACTTGGCTCCTCGTCGCAATGACCTTTGTCGAGACTCGTCTTTGTTACTAAATTCGGCCTTGGACAATGGAGTTTTTGAAATTTCTTCAACAATTCCCTTTTTTCCTTTATTCTTGGATTTTTACCTTTCATCAAGTATGCTGCATTCAGACACACCTTTATACATGGAGTATGATAAATATAAATTTAACAAGAGCGGGGCATTGTTATAGCTCATCTCTTCATAGAATTCGACTTTTATATGCCTACAAAGGATTGAGTTCTTGACACTGTGTTCTGTACATTGTTATCGACATACTATTGTATATACTGCTATTCTTTGTTTAAATCCAATAGTTTCAAAGGCACATAACCGAGAAAGCCAGCAATTTACAAAGAGGGGTTCTGAGGGTAGGAGACATGGGTTTCCTGAACACAGGAATTCCAAACGATACGGCTCCCGATCCTCTGAATAATGCAAATGTTCCCGAACTCGAGAAGTCACTTTTAAGATGGAAACAAGAATGGCTGGCCACCCAATATCCTGTTGAATTACAGAAAGTGGTCAGAAGAATCATCGATGATCGAGATGCACAACCCATCTCCAATGCCGTCTGCCTCGGTATCAGTGGACAACAGGGAACACAAGACAGAGATCTCTTGCAATTTGTCGTATTCTCTCAAATCGTAGCTCAACTCGCCAATGCAAATCCAATATTACTCAGCAACATCGTGGTCCAAGATCCGCAGATGACACCAGACATGAGAGCTTTGTTCCTGAATCATGGATGTCAGATCATGGAGTCTCCAGCTGCGTTTGCAGAAGTAGAACCGAATACTTTTCTCTTCTCGCCGTTCGTCGAGCCGATGTATCTGTTTCTCGGTCTCAAGGACCAATCAGTAGACAGGCTTGCATTATTCGTAGGAAATGGAGCAGATTTGGTAAGACAGGTCGAAAATGGTAAGCTTCTCTTGAAAACATTGACTTTCAGATATGGAGCAGTTGACTAAGCCTGAAAATTATGCTAAACATGAGTAGGCGAGCCGGATGATGATGATATCGTAGAAGATATGTTGTGGGATGTATATTGTGAATTCCGAGACCTTCCTTGTGATAGGCCGAACGGGAAAGACTACAATGACGCCGGGCCAATGCAAGGGCTCCAAGGTTTAGACATGTGGTGGCGAAAAGCTCGAACCAATGATGAACATGGACAAGATGAACGCTTCAGGTTTGCTGTCTATCACGGTTTCACAAGCACGCGCGCAGATTTCAATAGTGCTTATAACTTCGACTTCGGATTGTTCTCGGAGGCTTTTCAGAACAGGGCGATCTACAGCTTCATTGCAGCCCTTTACAACCTTACTAAGATTCTCTTTGGCTTATACGTTGGTACTTATGGGCCGGGGAGTATTACAGATCAACAGAAAAGATACGAAACAGCTGTAAATGATCATATTCTCGATGTGAAAGAGGGGCTTTTCTCAGGAAAGTTCATTGATTATTTCAAGTCTGGTAGGAGACGGTGATGAGGGTGTTCTTCATCTTATTTTAAATCTCGGATTCATACCATTTCTTAGAAGAGACTGACTCTTAGCGGGACGGATAGGGAAAAGGGGGCAGAGACGAGACCGAGCGAGCCATGGCGATCACTTAACAACTCCTAGCCCACACCATGACATGACACGTTAAAGAAAGTCTCGAATCATTCACATATATCCAAAGCATGATATGTAACTTCCATTTGACTCAATGCTATTCGAATGTGGTAAGAGTCTGGATCTCGGAAAAGAGATTTCACGTGACCAACAAACTCACCTAAAGGCCATTTTGTGAGTAAGTATTGCGGCTCAATGACACGTGACTCTGCAATCGTTCAATGGCCGGAGTCGGCACTCTAGATCTTTTTTGTAAAGTGGACCATATGCCTAGTCAAATGGGTGAATAGATAGTAATGACTCAATACTGAACAGAGAATGACTGTATTTATTGACTTTAAAGCAAACTTCTTCCGTTTTCACATATCCACCCCGCTCTTCCACACATCAAAAAGGCGACAGCATCGCGATTTGAGAACATGGGTATCTTCCAGTCACAACAATTGTCAGCTACTACTCCTGAGACTTCAGCCGACATGGAACTCCCAGAATCCGAATCAGTTGAGTTTGAGAGCAACCACGTATGCCGAACCCAGGAAAGAATAAGCATGTCTCGACAATACCACTACCAGCGCTCCGACAATATCGAAGATATAGAAGACTACAGACCCGGTGGATACCATCCGGTTGAACTTGGCGATGTTATTGAAAATCAATACGAAGTCATGCTCAAGCTGGGACATGGTGGATTCTCCACCGTCTGGCTTGTGCATGATACTAGCAGTGAACGATTCCTTGCGATGAAGATCGTCATGGCAGAAGCTTCTGAAGAAGCCTTCGAAACTGAAAAGAGACTCGATGAGTTTGAAAAATCAGTCAATGCAGATCAAGGCTTCGTTGGATTTTCGGAGGCGCGATGGTGGTTTCAAGGTCCGAATGGAAATCATCTTGCTATCCTTTCAAATTGGATGGGACCAAGTGTCGCGAAATTCATTGAAGTTACACGTCTCGGCACCATTTCTCCTGAGTATTCGTTGAATGGCAAGGTGGCGCAGCGATTGGCCCTTCAAATCACCCAAGCAGTGTCATCCATCCATAATCGCGGCATTGCGCACGGCGACTTGACTTGCTCCAATGTTCTTTTGGTATATCACCCTAAGCTTCGTTATCTGATCATTCTTGTGGCATAAAGCTTATCTTGCGTCAGGCAATTAACAATCTCAAGTTAAACAATCGATCACCAAGAGAAATTCTCAATCTCGTGAGAGGTTCTTCTTCAATGGAGCAGATCACCAGGATTGATGGCAAACCGAATAAGCCAACGGCACCAGATTATGTCTATGAAGGAGAAGATATGGCAATTCCTCTATTGCCGTTTTGGACTGGAGATGTCAAAGTGATTGATTTTGGATCATCCTATCCTCTCGATTCGCCGCCTGCAGATCTTCAGATACCTTATAGCAGCTGCTCTCCCGAATACCTCCTTTTACAGAAAGTCGGTAAGGAGTCCGATATCTGGGCTCTGGGTGTACTCATCTATAAATTGAGATCTGGGAAGGATTTGTTTGCTGAGGTCATGGGAGGAGATGCAGAAGTGATTTTCCAGATGGAGGAGGTACTTGGCCCGATTCCTTACAACAAGGGACCTACAGTCACTACTCCAGAGAGAATCAGCGGTGATGCAGACGAAGCGGTGACAGGATTCAAACCATTGTTACGTGAGCTGATCGATGCTATCGACGATAACCATTTACTCGCACACGAAGACGACGGCAATAGAACAAGAAATGGTGGAGGAGACTCAAGAGAAGAGAAAGCTGGCGAAGAGGGCGTTTTGAGAACCTCGCAAGAGCTTCCGCCCCAAGCCCAAGATCATCCGGGAGAAGAAGAGAATGTCCGTCCAGATCCCATGCTTTCCACTAAGAAATCAGGGAAAGAGGTTCAGTCAACGAAGATCTCACCTTGGGAAGCTGAACTTCTCTATGATCTTCTATCTGGGTCCTTGAACTATGATGTCGAAAAGCGATTGAATGCAGATCAAATGTTGAGACATCCTTGGTTCTCAATGAACTTCGAGTAGCTGTATTTGTAGAAGATAGCAATGCAATCCGATTTGCCTGATATTATGTTTGAAGGTGTGCTCCATAAATAAATAAACATGCAAAGTAGCATTGAAGAGTCTAAGATTGTACTTAAATCTTGAGTTAGTGACTACCTTTCTGCCAGAAATCCTGCATCCACACTGTCTAAACTGGCGAATGGGCCAAGTTTCACTTAAGATTTGTCCGACTTCTGCTTTTGCAAGGCTTCCCACGAAGGCACAGACAAAAGATTTGTTAAATATTGCGTTGAATTAAAAATTTTATAGCTATATTTCTCTAGGGAGTCTAGATAATTGCAAGTGTTAGGGCACTTTGGTGAGGCTATCACATGACCCTGTAGCTGTGTAGCACATCGCAAAAACCAACGAACCTCAACAAGAAAATGATACTAATAGCAGACTTTGGGATGTATTTATGGATACCGATTCTGGCCAATCAGATCGCAAGGACAATATAGTTGTTTCACGCAATTATTTAGCCTAGTTGTTCGTTGAGAGAAGAAAAATGGCTATTGCGATGTGCAACAAAACTTCTCATTGTCCCAAGCATTATCAGGACATTCACTTGGCATCATACTCGGCACTGTATGGACATGAAGCGTACATGAGCTACACACTTGATTCAACAAAGCACAATCTTTGGCTTCTCCTCTCTTCTCCAGATCTTGATGTTTTTCACATTTCTTTCCCCATGAGGTCCTACATAGATATGTGCTTTGCGCTGCGATTTCGGGAAGTACACAGTAATGTGACGATCGTGCTGTATCCACTGTGGAAACTCCTTGGTCCCCACGTTCGAGCGTTTATGTACATCACTACTGTTATTAATCAGCTTTGCTTCTGCGCAAGAAAGAGATATTCCCACCGAATCTCTACCTGCGTCTGCTTCTGCATCAGGGCTGCTTCGGCCACCAATTTCTCCATGCTCTCTTTGTATGTTTTCCCAGCTGGGATGGAGATGTATTTGCTCCAACTTAGATACACGAGATGTCCAGCGATTGTGATCCAGCCTTCTGCATCTCCTGAATTGAGGAATGGGTTCTTGCTGATTTCAAGCTCGTGAAGTGGTTTGATAGGTGGAGGAGAAGTTGATCCTGCATCGGGTTTCTGCTGGTCGGTAAAACTTTTGCTCTTTGCTTGGTCTTGTTGTCTCTGTAAACTTTCGAGCCCTGCAGCCACGTACCCATCCATGCTGGGAGATGATTCTGTGATAATAGACTGAAGGTTAACGTGCAAGTGCAGGTGGCTTTTTATCTACGGTCATGGAATCCGTGATTCAATGACAATCCTCAATTTGGGGTCATTCGCAAAGCTCGAAGACCAAGTAAATCAAGTTGGTTGAATCATCTGATCGTGAGAGTGTCACTTCCCTTGAATTCAATGTGCCTTACTCAATGGATGGTCAGGCAGTCACACGCCATATTCATAGCTCCTTCTTGTACTGTTCCATGAATATGATCGTTTAGGTTCACGTTCGAGGATCCACACAGATGAGAAATTTACTCCATATTGATGTTACAATCTTTAAGAAGAAAGCTTAGTGGGTCTGGCTCATCGGGTCTCCAGGACCAGTTGCATATTTGAATATCAAGATTTTCTCCGAGGAGGTTACGCCGAAGCGTTAATTTCCACCACACTGCTTCTTACCCAAACCCCTTCCTTCAAACCAAAACATGCCAGCATAGCTTTCACCTTCTGAACACTTCATTAAGACCATCAACACCCTTCACAACTTTGCCTGCAGATCAGGCCAAGGCACTGTTTGATCCAAAATGGTAAACCACTCCACATCAGCCTCCCTATCAGGATGTTTATAAAAGTCCAGTTCGTCATAATTCAGACGCTCTGGCCACTTAGGAATAGGTCCCACATAGATATGAGCCGTTTCTTTGTGCGGATGTCCAAAATCGCAGGTGATATGCGGATAGTCTTTTGCTATGCTGCCATGTTTACCCCCTCTACGGGTGGAGCCGTGGATGCATGATCTGGTGGGAGGCTCAGGGAAGGCTCGAGATGGAGGGAGCGATTATACTCACCTGATCGTAACGTCCAGGTAGCCATGTCGGAGAGCAGTCTTGGCACATATTTTCTCAATAAATGCTTTCATGGCGGCATGGTTAGGGACAGAGTACTTCCATGTAAACTTGACGGGATGTCCACCAGGGAGGTCTATCCAGCCTGCTCGAGAGTCGAATGGGAGTGAGTATCCGGGGTCCATTTTGAGAAGCTTGGGGATGGACTTGGTGATAGATTGAAATGGTATTCGAGACATGCGATGAAGAGCAAGACTGTTGAAGACATAATGTGCTTTTTCAACTAGAGATGGAGTGTTCAGATGTGAATCAGAAGCAGGGAAAGAGTCAAGAAGTAGAGAAATATTTGTCGGCACTGACTGAATAATACCATAAGAGTAGACCAATCAAGAAGCAAGCAGTCTAATCAGAGTTGAACACTCATGATCGAGGATCGTGGTTTCATTGACTCAAAACCGTCTTATGAACGATATCTCTTGCTATGAGATATTCGGAAAGAAGTCGTGAAGCGCATTCGGGACAACTTGAAAAGATCTCTCTTAGCTATTCAAAATACCTGAAGCTATTCTGACTATAAGAAGTGACAACACAGACAAAACAAGAAACTTATAGCAAATGAAGGCCAAGTAAAACAGTATCATGTTGGCGGCCACTCTGCTAAGAAGCGTGTTGAGGTTCCTCATAACAGCATTCAAGGACACGAAATCTCACTCTCTGCTTCCAGCAGCAGCAACCATCAATACTCACCATCAACTAACTTTCTATTGCCAACTTATTGTTTATTGTCAAACCCACAACAATGCCACCTTCCGCAACGATATCACACACCCGCGAATTGAACCATTTTAAGCACGTACCGTGGAGCCAGAACGAAACACACAGGTCACTCGTGATCGGGAGCAGTGCAGGTCCAAGTAATGATGGAGAAATTGAGAGGAGAGAAAGGTGTTTATATAGGCAAATCGAGCCGAGAATTGAAATCCAAATTAGAGGGTGAAGTTCACTATGTCCGCCATTTTCTCCGTGATTTCTAGAGAAAGAAAGACCCCTCCATCCCTGCCTCAACACAAAACAACAGCAACTCTTCCCTCCCTCCTCCAAACTCTCAACTCTTCAATCTTAACCACCTCAGTTGGTCCAACATAAACATGCGCCTCCCTCTTCATCTTCGGAAACCACACTAGAATATGCCGATCATAGTGCACCACCTGGCCGCCCTCAGTCGCATCATTTTGCAGCTTGCTTCTAAATATTTCTCATCAGCTTCTCTCCAATTCACTCCCTAATTGCATGGACCAA
Source organism: Mollisia scopiformis (assembly GCF_001500285.1). Classification (NCBI taxonomy): domain Eukaryota; kingdom Fungi; phylum Ascomycota; class Leotiomycetes; order Helotiales; family Mollisiaceae; genus Mollisia; species Mollisia scopiformis. The sequence goes on from NW_017263596.1 coordinate 864,762, forward strand.
CCTGATATGAACCTCAGTTTGATTTAAGGATAGAGCAGCTTCTGCTACGAGCCTTTCGAATGCAGCTTTCTGGCTAGGTTGAGATGGGATGTGGGATGACTGGAACCAGGTAATTTGGATGGTGTAGGAGTCGATGATGTATGTTATGTGGTGGTCTTCTTGAGTGTAGATGCGCGGCGCTTTGAATACATTGCGGTGTGTACATCGTGGTCTTGGGCGCATGTGTTGTTTGTTTCTGAGATAAGACATGCTTCCACTAGTTGATCTTTACGATGTTGTGGTTCGTTGTTGCAAAGATCAGAGCGTTATAAATGAGCTCTTCAAGAGGGGTGAATCATTGACTGTTGATGTTTTGGTGGAAAGGAAGATGAGTTGAAGATGAATTGAAGGTGGAGCGCAAGAAGAAAGAAGACAGTAGATATAAGGACTTGCTTACTCTTTGCGGCGCAAACGCAAATACATCTAGTGGAAACGCTATTCCAAGTCAAGGAGCAGCTTGTGTAGAGTTCGGGAGCATCCAAAGAGCTAGCCCAACTATTTTATTTATCGTTGCAATCATCCCTTCTTGCCTGCTTGTGGCTTGTGTCGAGTTCTCTGTTATAAACAGGGAGGAAAGTCAGGTAGCAACAAGGATATAAAGTGCAGACAAAGCTGGACAAGGAAAGCAAAAAGCCGGGGGTAAATCAGTGCATTGTGCCAACTTGGCTAGAACTTGAGGGTCTGAGAAGGTCGCCTGCATAAAAGCAGAATAAGATTAGAGTGGTCCATTTTATTGTTCATCACTTGGCTCTATGCCATCGCTCGTGGAAAAGTTTTACAAGCAGAAAAGAAAGCTTACAAGAGCAAGCTATTAGCCCGTCCTCGCTGATCTCCGTCAAATATCCCCATTCTTTCGTCTGAACACCAAAACGCCGACCGAGCCAAGCTCCAAAGAAAATGCAACAACATCCCTCGCCGTTCGTACATTTAAGCAGTACCTCTTGGCTTAGCCTTAGCTTTGGCCTTCTCCTTCTTCTCTTCCTTCAGCTTCTTCTTTTTCTCCTCGTTCTTCTCCTCGTTCTTTCGCTTCAAGTTCTTAATCTCCGCCTCAGTCTTAGGAATTGGCTTGAAGAAACCCTCCAATCTAGCTTGTTGACTGGTCTTCAAGTTCTTTTGTAGCCTAGCAGCACCAGCTCTAACACGATCTTCGCTGAAACCCTTCTCTTCGACGAGGAACTTGACGAGGCCATCGATATCAGGAGCATCCCACTTGAAGTCGCAGTCGGCGTGATCAGCGGGTCGGACATCGGGATTGAAGAACAGCTCGCGAGCATCGGCATATGGCCAGTCTTCAGGAATTGTGAACTTGGCTTTGCCTTTCTCGACTGCTGCCACGAAGGATTCGAGATCACCGTATTCGCGGATGAGTTTGAGGGCAGTGTGGTAACCGACTTTGGGGATAGGATCGAGGTAATCGCAGCCTAGGAGGATACAGAGGTCGACGAACTAAGTTGTGTTAGTGACGCAAGGTGGAAGTGGCGTTAGAACAATTACCTGCTTGCGCTCCATATTCAATCCTGCAAGAACTTTATCAAGGAAGATTTCTTGAATCGGCTCTTTTCTTTGTTCGCTGAATGTGAGATGTCGCAGAAGAACAGGAGAGTCGAAGCATAGAGTATCCATATCCTCACTTGCAGCAGCATAAACCTTTCCTGCTCTAGCCAAGACCGCACATTGAGCTTCTGCTTCCGTAGGCGCAATAATGTACGGAATACCCATACACTTCAGCAGACGCTGACATTCTTGATTATGCTCTCTTGTGACCCTGACCGTACGTCTCGAGAACTTCTCCACGTCCTCTGCTGTTCCTGTCTCCTTGGCTTCCTCAAGACCTTCAGTGGCAGTCGCCTTACGTTGAAAGCGCTTTGCTAGCTCGCCGGACTTGAGCTTTGGTGGTGCGCCATCAAATACGTAGACCGGCTTGATACCACTATCGACGATTCGCAGAGTGCGGTAGAACATGCCCATAAGATGAGAGGTCGTTTCGCCATCCTCGTTCGTGAGCATTTCGCCGCCAGAACGGACCGCGATGAGGAAACTGTAAATAGACATGGAGCTAGAGAAGTCAGTATATTACTTAGTGGTACAACAGGAGGGGTTGCGCACGCATCCTATATCGCATAGTCAGTCAATTGTTCAGTAAAGCATGAACGGAGTGCTTACGATGGCTACCTTTCTGCCAAACTGATTCTTGATCTCGCCCTCCTTGAATGCATCTGGGCATTCTTCCCTAATTATCTGAAACAACTGCTTAATACCCATCTTGAAGGTTTGTCTGCGGTATCGTTATGCTGTGGTTGTTGATGATCGCGATTGATGTCATATCAAGGTTCGGAAACTTCTTGAGGTGACGCGATGAAGTCGCGTCGAAGAGGCGAGACCGCGTAGAGTGAAATCTGCATGGCATGTCCACCAACATCAGGAACAATCAGGTCAGAGAAAGCAATGAAATGTCAATTATCTCCAAAAAAAAATATTCCATGCAATGATTATCTCTGTCTGTTCACTGATCATTTAAATTTATTCATCTCAGGTCACGAGTTCCTGACTTTTCGGTCCGGAAATGGCAGGCCTCGGCGGTGGACATTTTCTGGGGAATTGCCGAATAGTGGAGGGACTAAGGAGCCATGGAGGCGACTTAAAGGTCTTTGACATCTGTCTGCGAAGACGATCTCTGTTATGATTTCTTTCTGTACCTAATTTCCAATATGTACAAACCCGTCCTCCGCACATCTGCACGTCAATTGAGCTCTGCTGCTCGTCCGGTAGCTGTTCGAAGCTATGCTGCCCACGCTACCCCGCAGCCATTCAATTGGCAAGACCCTTTGGATGCTCAGAACTTATTGACGGAGGAAGAAATTGCGATCTCGGAGACCGCGGAATCATATTGTCAGGAGAGAATGCTGCTTAGGGTGCTTCGTGAGTTCTATTTTGGCGATAGGTCATTGTGCAGTACTGACGTGGAATAGAGGCGTACAGAGATGAAAACTATGATAAGAAGATCCTAGAGGAGATGGGCGAGCTGGGCTTGCTTGGTGCCACGATCAAGGGCTATGACTGTGCGGGCGTATCCAATGTTGCCTCGGGTCTCATTACAAAGGCTGTGGAGAGAGTAGACAGCGGATACAGATCTGGCATGTCAGTTCAGTCGAGCTTGGTGATGGGTGGCATTGATGAGTTTGGCACACAAGAGCAGAAGGAGAAGTTCCTGCCCAAGATGGCTAAAGGGAAGCTATTGGGTGCCTTTGGCCTGACTGAACCGAATCACGGAAGTGATCCTGGATCAATGGAGACAACTGCGAAGCCACATCCGACCAAGAAGGGGTATCTCTCAATTTCTGGAGCGAAAACATGGATCACAAACAGTCCTATTGCGGATGTATTGCTGGTTTGGGCAAAGCTCGCTGAGACTGGCAAGATTCGAGGGTTCTTGATCGAGAGATCAGAATGCCCGCCTGGGACATTGGAGACGCCACCCATCAAGGACAAGAATGGTCTGCGGGCTTCACTCACTGGCATGATTCAACTTGATGAGTGCCCTGTGCCAGAAGCAAATATGTTCCCAGATGTTGAGGGTTTGAAAGGGCCATTCACATGTCTAAATAGTGCCAGATTCGGTATTGCTTGGGGCACCATGGGTGCTTTAGAGGACTGTATCGACAGAGCAAGGACATATGCTTTGGAGAGGAAGCAGTTCAAGGGCAACCCAATTGCCAAGTATCAACTTGTGCAAAAGAAGCTGGCAGATGCTACAACGGATGCGGCATATGGGACTTTAGCAGCGATACAGGTAGGACGTCTAAAGGACGAGGGCAAAGCTGCACCAGAAATGATCAGTATGATCAAAAGACAGAACTGTGATCGTGCACTTGTGAATGCACGTATCTTGCAGGAAGTCTTCGGGGGCAACGCTGTCAGTGATGAGTACGGAATCGGTCGACATGTGGCGAATTTGTTCGTTACTCAGACATATGAGGGCCAGAGTGATATTCACAGTACGATCCACCTTCTGAAGAATCATTATACCATGCTGACAAAGACAGGTCTCATTCTCGGAAGAGCTATCACAGGAATCCAGGCTTTCGTATAGAATTAGATCTCCCAACAGAGTTGAAATGAAAATTGCACTGTACCTGAATTAAGCAAAAAGTTTATAAGCACTTCCAATGACTGGTAGATTATTGGTAAGCTAGACTTGAAGTCTAGAACAGGTGGTTGTGTCTCGGGTGCTTACTGGACGTGATACTGGCGGTTAGAGAATTCTCTTTGAGCTCGGCGGCAAGCATTGCAAATGTGGGATGCAACTCGGTGACATGTTTCCAACAGTTCGGCACTCCACCGCTTCTTGAAACATGCAACTTGAGTGGCTATCGAATAAGCTGTGCCTCCAACCTGACTAAGTTGGCCGTGAATAGAACAAACAGTATTTGGCATTTGCTTGACCTGCTTGACATCAATACTGGGCGAAACAAGGCCTTTGTGTGCCTGACAGGTCATTCACACAACAGAGTGAATAGGGCCCGAGGTAGCTGATATGCCTCCTTATTCTTGAAGAATAATAACCCTCGTGACCTTTGGTGATACCGCCCAAGATGAAATTGCCCCTGACTGCCATGAGGCTGATAACATGATACTGCTGCTATCTTCGCATCCCGGTACCAGATCTCTTGCCATCCGTGTTCGGAGATACGTCATGACAGTTGGTGGGGTAGACTGAGACTATTTTTTACTTCGAAGTCGAGAGACTTCGAGCAGGAGCAGGGTGAATGTGGAAGCCATTACAGAGAATTTATAGTCGTAAAGAACGTTGTCGAACGCCTTCGATGAATAAATAATAAGTGACTCAGGTGAATGGTGCGAAAAGTGTAATATTCTAAGGCTGAGCTGAGCAATAAATAGCCAGCGCAAAGCCAGTATTTTTTCTCGCTAAACCCAAACCGGTCTTTCCCATTCATTCCTCGTCCAAAGACCACCACCATCTCTTAAAGTTTCCCTCGCCAACTCCTCTACAAAACAAAAGAAAAGTCGACTTCGATCTCGCACAGCGTCTCGACAACAAACATCTACAGATCTTCACACCAGAACTACCGCATCCCGTACGTCGCTGTCTTTCTATTTCTGTTTCTGCGTCATCGGCATAGCGCCGCGCTGATTCAGTCGCTAACCTTGCCCGAACATCCAGGACCTCATTCTGTTTGCTGCGCCCTCGAGATCACCAAGACTCGACATCCACACCCTCACCTTCCCCCACCAACCAAACACACAACCGTTGCGATGGCTTTGAAGAGAATCAACAAGGAACTTACAGACCTGGGCCGGTACGTATATTCCCATCCTCACCGCCACCAACAAACTCGACACCTTGGTGGGGCGGCTGCGCAAGCGGGGTTCTGTGAAGAATCATCAATACCCTCACGATCATGATTAAAAGATCCGTGAGAATGCCTCGCTGATATTTGTGTCTTTTTACAGTGACCCACCGTCGTCATGCTCTGCCGGTCCTATCGGAGAAGATCTGGTATGTGCTCCCTCGATCCAACCCCGACATCAGGTCATCGAAATGCCTTTTGCGCACGAGACTGCTTGGCAGACTTGGATTATCTATGGAATGTGGTATACTGATATTTTGGCCGTGAATAGTTCCACTGGCAAGCAACCATCATGGGTCCTGTAAGTTTGATCTTATCTTGCTCCTCAACCCTTCCCGGATCGGCATATCCCGCCGTCAGACACATGAGCCTCACACCCATCCATGACATGGCAATACATCATGGTGTATGCTAACAATACCATAGGGAGATTCTCCATACTCAGGGGGTGTCTTCTTCCTCGCCATTCACTTCCCAACAGACTACCCATTCAAGCCACCTAAGGTCAACTTCACCACCCGAATCTATCACCCTAACATCAACTCGAACGGCTCTATCTGTTTAGATATTCTCCGTGATCAATGGTCTCCAGCCTTGACCATCTCAAAGGGTACACATCACCTGTTCCCACATTCCTAAGATCTCTACTGACATTCCTTCCCACAGTCCTCCTCTCCATCTGCTCCATGCTTACTGACCCCAACCCCGACGACCCACTGGTACCTGAAATCGCCCACGTCTACAAGACCGACCGATCCCGATACGAAGCCACCGCGAGAGAATGGACACGTAAATACGCAATCTAAGAAGGTTTGACGTGGGCATGACGACGAAACGGACGGGAAATTCAATCAACCTTCTTCCTCTTTCTCATCGAAATCACGCGTGCGTTACGGAATTAGCTGGCGTCAATAATTTGCACACTTTGGTCTGCGGTTCTTCTCTCTCTGGGTCTCTCTATTTACACAACTGGCTGGTGGTGACGATGGTGGATGTAGTGGTGGGGCGATACTCACTGGAATGAACAAGGGGAGGAATAAGAATGGCGGGCGGGTGGTTTAGTCTGCGGCAAGGAAGGGAAGCGAATGGAGGATTTTGATAGCATCGGGAGGAAATAGATATTGCATTCCGGGTCAGAACAGCTTGCTTGCTTCATTGCGTTACGTTGCCTTTGTTTCTCTTTCTCCATCTTCTAGGTCCATAATCCATTGACCCAGAATGCTTGCTTGCGTGCTTGCTGCTTCTCGAATGATCTGTCCTGGAAATCACACCGTAAGTGACGTGTCTCTCGTTCTATATCACAACACAAGTCTGAAATTCAGAAACGAGAATCATGTCTTCTTTGTCCTAGTATAGTGTGAAGTAACGCACAGTCTAGCGTTGTTCCTTTCCGGATCCTCGGAGAGGAGTTCGGTGCCGATTCGAAGTGGGGTGCCGCCAAGATCTTGAGGCCTTAGTTGGTAAGGGATGTGTTTCTGATGGGGATGGGTGGGGAGTGGAAAGGTTATCGGTTAAGTTGATGGTGGAGGGAAAGGCTTATCGAGATTTGGGGGAGGCTTGTTTTCCTTTCTTGTTTCTTTGGGTTTCTTGTTATATATGTATATATTAGGGAGTTTATCAGGAGTTCTGATGAAAGGAGAAGGAGAGGGTGTGTTGGTGGAAAGTCTCTAAGAGGGTTTGGAGATATCTCACTGCATGGAAGCAAGACTGCGAGTGTGCTATGGCATGGTGTTTCCTACACAGTAGATGAGGAAATGTCTGAGATCATGAACGTGTGTAGGCGAGGTAGTGGGTACAGTACATGCTGTTGTCTGAGAGTGGACAGAGAGCGGAAAAGCTTGGCATAGTGAGGCTCATGTGTCTCGGTTCTTGCTGCCGATTTCCTTGTCTACTGTAGGAGATTTACTTTCTGCTTGGTTGATCGAAGCCCGCTTCTTGTTGCCGATTATGGATTGTGTCTTACTTTCTGCGTCGTTGGTCTTTCGTCTTGATATTCGATGCTTGTTGCCCGGTTCTCTTGTCTAGGGGATTGCTTCATTCGTAATTCTTTCTGATACCTGGTTCTCTTGTCTGAGAGATGGTTTACTTTCTGCTTCACTCGTAATTCTTTCTGATACGAGCTCGGTTCCTATCTCCCGGGTGTCCTTGTCTGAGAAATAGAAATGGATACCGAGTTTACTGTTTGATACCCGGTTCTTGTTGCCATTTCTTGAGCAAGCTGGTAGCGGACTTACGACCTGCAACCGAAGAAGTGCTTTAGTCTCACATCACGGATAACGGACTCTATGATTGCCGTCGCCTTGATCTTGAACACGCTATTCTTACCGAATGGGGTAGAGGTTGAGGCTGAGGCTCAAAGCTGATGCTCAAACGAAACATGTCACGGACCGAAGCAGTTTGTAGAACGTGGGTGGGGACGAGTATGGTTCTAGATACAGAGATAAGAAATCAGGAAAGACAGGTGATGGATGTCAAACGTGCATGGTGGCATGAAACCTTCTTCTTATCAAGTGGAATTTAGTGGTGAGATGAGGGGACCAAAGGCTAAGGAAACGCAATCTGGGAAATGGCGAGATGACATTCGATGACTGGTAGGAGATGACGAAACAGATGCTTCTAAAGACATCTTCAACCTAGCCTGGTCGAAACAGACATTTCTCAACTGAGATGAAGGGTCACGATAAGAGAGAGATAGAAGGAGGATGTGCAGGAGGGGATTGTTTGGAACGAGATCGAGATTTCTATTTTTGACAGATAAACGGAAGCGAAAGGGCTGGATTGTGGCGTCAAAGCCGTTTGGTAACGACGCTGATCCTCCTGGATGCAGAATAGTATTTCCGTTGCCACGAGGAGGGGTGTCTATCTTTGGTATCAATGTGCAAGTACGAGGTATCAACACTGTGCACATCGAGAGTCTGGCGGGCGTGGGATGACAATTGCAGGCGAATAAATCTGCACAGGACTTTTTATGTTAGAGATCTCCGTCTAGGATGGGAGTGCCACTGGCCACGCTGTTCGAGTCTGACGGCACCGCGTAGAGCAAACGGGGCAGGATTTCTCGACGCTGAAATGTCTTTGAGGATGGATATTTTACTTCTTCGACCAATGATCGCATCGACCAGCGAGCATGAGGGCATTGCTGTTGTGACGCCGCCTCATCTCCGGCCGTATCAGCATCCCGGGTGTGAAACTCCTTCGTCGACGTTGAAACTAAGCGAGCGGCAGGGCAGGGTGTCCTCAGGCACTACACCACCAATGGCATGGTCGGCGTCTTTATTTTCACGTCTGAGACTCGCATCCCTCAGCACTCACCCGGCCTCTTCCTGGGGGGGCGCGGTCCACGTCCACGAAAGATTCCCATTCCCTGGACCACGACCGCCGATGATGCTGCAGCAGAGACTCGGTAGTGGCTGGCGTCGGAGGGGTGCTGGGCCAAACGCTGCATCGTGATACGCTGTGGTGTGCTGGTCGCTGTCAGGCACCGCCAGCAAATGCCAGCAAATGCCAGCATCTCCCTCAGTCTCCCTCAGAAGTGTGGGGCAGTCGGAGAAACAAGCCTTTTCGAGAACACTATCACGCTCTGCGCGTTGCACTACGCCCACAGCACGCTCCATCTGGCGGCCATGCTGCTGCTTTCCAAACATCACCACGGTTTAGAACCCGTTGACGCCCCCTCGAATCACACAGTTCGTTGCTCCCTCTGGGCCCTTTTCGTCCTAGGGCTCCTCAAGGACGACGAATTCTTTCCCCTGGGATCCGTGGCGGGAGTGGTGTTTCGTCCGTCTGACCACACAGAGGCGACGCAAGAGGCGTGCACGCCCACTCCTTGCTGGGCCACGACCCTCGACCCAGGATGGATACCGGCTCCAATCTGTGCTATGCTCAGACATCTTCATACTGGACTTACGCTCTAGTCAGGCCATTCTCCTATTCCCGCCGCATAAACGTGATCTGCTTCCATCTGCCAAATGGGCGTCGTTTTCCCCTTGCCTCTTCCTAGTCTTGGCCCTTCGTTTCTTCCCGCTCTGCGTGCTTGCTCCTGCTTCTACTCCTCCATCTGCATGTCACTACCTCACACCTAAAAATTAAACCTTCCTAATAACTTTCCTGTGCTGATTAGGGAAGCAGCCACCGGTGCAGGCATTGTGTACAGGTACGTTGCCTTCACTTCCTTATCCTGATTCTAATTACGTCCTCCTGTCCTCGCCTCACCTGAACGCGTTCGGCGTCGATCCTGTGAGGCGATACTTGTACTTGGTCAAAGGGTACGTTTCCGCCGAATATCCTCGCTGACAGAACTCGGTGTCGCAGGCTCTCATCCTCCACACTCCTTCAACCACAGCACCTTCACTTCTTTGAACCCTTTCCTTCATTCGGGACCTTCTGTCACTTCAGCAGGCTCTGAATGATATTGTCCACTTAATATACCACATCGTACATTTCGCAGAAGAATAATTGCCAAGAAAAAAACAACACACTGGAAGACGGAGGGGTTTCAGAACGAAAAGAGGCAAAGCAGGCCTTTAGAAAGTCGACTTGAAGTCGCACCGCGCACAGCATGTCCGAGAAGGGTTATGACAGGAGTAGTACGGGGTCGTTGAAGGTGTCGGAGAGATCAAGATGGCCGCCGTTGACGCGGATGTTGATGTCGGGAGAAATGAGTGGTGAACGGCCGAGGGAACTCAACGCTCGCGAACGATTCGACAGATGGATGGTGAACGAGGGTTATCGACGATTGTGGGTGTCCATCGTGAGTGTTCTGCGTAGTGGCATTGCTAACTTTTGCACAGTTTCGTCTTTGTCTTCGCGGCGATCCATTTGATGGTCTTCTCCTTCGGTTTCATGAATTACCAGATCAAGGACAACTTGACGATTGCGAGAAGTACGTTTGGGTTGACATATCCGATAGCGCGTTCGGCGGCGTTGGTTCTACATTTTGATGTGGCTATGATTCTTTTCCCGGTGTGCAGAACGCTCATCTCTTTGGCTCGACAAACACCCCTCAATGGTATCGTACAATTCGACAAGAACATTACGTTCCATATGACCACGGCTTGGTCAATCGTTTTCTTCTCTTGGGTTCACACGATTGCGCATTGGAACAACTTTGCGCAGATTTCAGCAAAGAACAATCTTGGAATTGGAGGATGGTTGTTGGCGAACTTCGTTACCGGACCAGGATGGACAGGGTATATCATGTTGGTGGCTCTGATGTGCATGGTGGTTACTTCGGTCGAGAAGATGCGTCGTGCTAACTTCGAGCGCTTCTGGTACACGCATCATATGTTCGTCATATTCTTCTTCTTCTGGTCCATCCACGGAGCTTTCTGTATGATTCAACCCGACTTCGCTCCTTACTGTGTCAGTCTTGGATCTACCGCCATTGGTGTGTTCTGGCAATACTGGATGTACGGAGGATTCATTTACCTGGCAGAGAGAATTGCAAGAGAGGTCCGAGGAAAGCACAAGACCTACATCTCCAAAGTTGTTCAGCATCCCAGCAACGTTTGCGAGATTCAGATCAAGAAGGAGAACACCAAGACCAGAGCTGGACAGTACATTTTCTTCTGCTGTCCTGAGGTCTCTGTCTGGCAATATCATCCATTCACGCTGACTTCTGCCCCCGAGGAGGACTACATTTCGATACATATCAGAATGGTTGGTGACTTCACAAAGGCTGTTGGAAAGGCTCTGGGATGTGAGCTTGATAAACCAAGAGGAGACAAGAAGGATGCGTCCCAAGTCGTCAGTGTCAACAAGAACTCCTCGGGAAGCGATGGAGTTGACCCAGCTATTCGACGTGTTCTTCCCCGTGTCTATATCGATGGTCCTTTTGGCTCTGCTTCCGAAGATGTGTTCAAGTATGAGATCGCAATGCTTTGCGGTGCTGGTATCGGTGTTACTCCATTCGCATCCATCCTCAAGTCTATCTGGTACCGAATGAACTACCCCCAAAAGAAGACCCGTCTCCGGAAGGTGTACTTCTTCTGGATTTGCCGTGACTTCGGCTCCTTTGAATGGTTCCGTTCTCTTTTGCTTGCTATCGAAGCCCAAGATATGGACAACCACATCGAGATCCACACATACCTTACCGCCAAGATCAAGGTCGATGATGCCACCAATATCATGATTAATGATGCCAATGCTGACCGCGATGCGATTACTGGTCTCCGAGCACCAACGAACTTTGGACGACCGAACTGGGATATGATTTTCAAGAGTGTGAGGAAGATTCACACACCAGCCGAAGCGGGTGTGTTCTTCTGTGGACCCAAGGTGTTGGGTAGTGTGTTGCACATCAAGTGTAATATGTATACTGAGCCTGGTATGTCATTCGTTCTTCTCACTTCATCATATACTAATAGAAATCAGGTTTCCAATTCACATGGGGCAAAGAAAACTTTTAGACAAAATCATTACTCATACAGCATCTTCATTCCCTTGGTACGAATTTCGGTCCTTTTTTCTCGGCCTCAGCGGCACGGAGCATGTATTGGAGTCGTTGTTGTTTGGTGGATGGGGTAGTACATAGGAAAGGAACTCGATATTTGCTAGCGCAGGGCGCGGAACTTCTTTACGGGATTACGCTTGGTGGATGACGGATGATGGACGGGGAGAGGAGAAGGGAGAGTTTGTAAAGAATACAAGTATACTTACCAGTACCTTTACTCTTCGTGTAGTTAGCGTAATTTTGTGTAGGTAGCCGTTTTTCTCTCTTATAGACTTCTTTCTGTGCTGTGGTATATCTTTTAGTTCTTCTTCCACCGTGATTATCTTTCCTCATTCTCCAATCAGTGACTTATCATTATTCCTTAACCATCCAAACTCTCACTTCGACACTTCTAAAAAATGTTTCAACACTCAACACCAGCATCCAGAGAGTTCTAGAACCTTTGAAGGAAACAACATCACCCCATATTCTAATCCCCTCCCCTGCAAAGAAATATCAGCCCACAACCCACTTTTCTAAATCGTCGTGGGTGTTGGAAACTGTGTGATCGTCGGAAGCGAGCAGGTCTGGCAGGAGCAAGGGCCAGGTGAGAGCAGGGGAGGATGGGTAGGGGTTGGCGAGCGACAAGCGATGCAGATGTCAACAGGGGAGGAGAACAGGGGAGGGGAGAGGACGATCAAACGGGCGGTTTTTCAGATGAATTGTGGACGGTGGGGTGGGAGAAGGAAGGGACGCGTATTGAGTTTATGCGTTTCTTTTTTGGTTTTGGGGAGGGAGAGATAGGGGAGGAGAGAAGAGGAGGGGTGGTGGGAAGGGGGGAAGTCTTGGCGGAGGAGAGGAGAGGAATGGCACGTGATGGAGAGGTGCGACGGGGAGGGTTTCGGTGATGATTAGTGGAGATTACTGGGCTTTGTTGGAGGAGGTTGTTCTTTATTTTACTATTTTACTTTCATAAAGGAAGTAAGTGCTCGAAGATTGGAAGTGGAGGGAGGGGTAGGTGTCTTTTGTGTACTGATTTGGGAGTTAGGTGGTGGTTTGAGTAAGTCAGGATGTCAAGCATAAGCGCGGAAATCGAAGCATGTCGGTTAGTATGGGAGGAAAGAGGACAGTACCTGGCTTCCAAAAGGTGACTAGCGCACATCGAATACTCTATCTTGGCTAGTGTCTCATTCCTAAGTATAGCGAGTTTTCCACGGAGTCTCATTCAACCTCTTTCCCACATATGATTCCAAGTTCTGCAACGCAATTGTCTGTACCCAGCGTTCAAGACTTCACTTCGCCTGCGACTTTTGCGGAGTTCTATATTAGTAAAGAAAGATATCGCAGGGCTTGTGGGATTTGTATTTTGGTATCAGTAGTCTGATGGAGATTGAGCTATTTGCGCTGTTCGCGCGGATCGCGCTGAATGCGCTCTCGAATAACAAGTGCTCATCATCTGACCTGTATCTTGACAGTTTTATACTTGTCCGCACTGCTCATGCATTCATTGCTATTCTTTTAAAGCTTCTAAATCTTGAGTGTTTTGTTTGTAAGGAGTGCTTTCCAATTCCTCTTACAGAGTGTCTTGCCTCAACTTCCTCAATTGCGCCTCTTCAATTCTGATTATTCCCGGCTGTAATGGGAAAATCGTTCCTTTGTATAATAGTCTTAAGTCTCTAGCAATGCACTCATTTAATTCTGCATGCATTACATTTAGCTAAGCTACTTGGCATCATGTTGCTCTGTTGTAGTTACCTGCTAGTCAATCGACCTGCAATTACGAATGCTCCTTGTCCTGAATATTAACTATTTCTCAGACAAGTGTGTATTTCATTCTTGTTTGGAAGCTCTACCATGCCATATGATTGCTCTTCCAGTGTAGGCGGCCTAGATGTTGATCATTCTTGAACCGGAATGAAGGGAGCTCGGTGCAGGGCAACACACATCTTTATGTTCGGTACCGAGCATGATTCCTTTATTCTACCTCTCCAAGTTTCATTTTTTGTTAGGGAGGAAGCATATTGAATGAGACTGATCACTCGAAGCATGACGATCGAAGACCTCCTCAAGAAATATAGGAGTCCATCCCCGGACCATGTTGAGTACAATGAGAAACGTAGCTCAGGGGTATGTCTGCATTTCGAGTAATGAACATTTTGGAACTGTATAGCGGGCTTCTTTCGCATCTCTGATTCACGCATCTGTTGTGTTTCTCTCTTTATAGTAGCACACCAGCTCAGGGGCTCGCGTCGCGGAGTTACCTCGGGATTGACCGGAAGCGTGCGTCTAACGACAACAGTCGATATCAAAGAAATCAGCAGTGCCACCTAGGGGAGTAGCTGTGTACATCTTACATGAGTTGTCATTTAATGCATGAAACAAGCCTGACTTGACTCTCGGTAGACGCTCGGCCCTCTTTTGCATGAAGGACTTTGACTCAATCTCCTGCCATCACTTCTTCGCACTTAACTTCAGGTTTTCAAATCACTTTCTTGCACTTGTGTTTGATTTCTGGCTTTCTTACTTGGAAACTAAGATGGTCTGGACAGCAGACCGGGTGTACTTTAGTGAAACAAGTGCACAGCCCTTCGAGCTTAGGGACACCAAGTCTCCAGACTTATCTGACTCAAAAGTCCTCAACCTAGAATAGGAATTATCATTCGATTGAAAAAGAGACATCTACATCACACAATATTCAAGTGAGCTTGATGGAGCCTAAATCGATCATTCCAAATGCGGGAAAGCTTCCTAATTAATATAATTGTAAAAGTACTTTAATGCCTCAAAAGCAAGCTTGTTTCTGGGTTCTGAATCAAATAACGTGAGGTATTATCAATTCAAGAATACTTTCTAGCCTACTAAGTTCTGTATAGCTAAGGGAAATTGTCATGGAACGGAAAAGTTTCTCGAATGATTGCAACATTGAAAGTATTTTGATCCATCAAAGCAAGAACGACTTCATAATTTGACTAAACTACTTGATATATTGTGATTTCAAGAGTTCTCTCTAACCTTGTAAGCTCTTTGCTGTCAAGGGACATTGTCATTAAGCCAAAACCATCAAGTGAGATTTTTCATCACGTGATTATATTTCTTCTGGAAAGAGGATATAAATCTTGATTCAAAGCCAAAGTGCAGAGCTACCCTGCTTTTCTGAGTACTTTTGAGCTGTTGAAGTACTATGATGAGCATATTGCTTATCGTTTACCCACAAAATGCTCCAAGGCTCTTTCCTGAATTAGTGCTTTCCTAAACTGTCACTTGCTAAAATGAGGGTATATTATCTTGCATTAGACCAGTTTGTGAGTTTTATGGTTATCACAGCACATATCACCACCAAAAGTCGGTTTAAAGTCACAGTACCCAAGAAACAGTAGTTGCAGAGCCAAGTTTCAATTCATTCCTTCTCCAACAGACAAAACACCCCTGCCTATTCTGGAATTAATTGCTGGTTGCAAGAGCTCAATTGGGCTAGCCCCGTCGCCCTAGTGGCTTCGGACTAGCTAGAAACAGAAGAAACCCGGTGAACTTCCTCCAAAGTCAAGAGTCTGCGTCCGTAGCAACATCATTGACCGCATCCTCAATGTCCGCAACGGCAACATTGTCTTGTTCGCTGGTATTCTCGGCTTCTTCAGGTGCAACAATCTCAGCACGATATGTTCCCTCTCCTGCCTCGACATCACTATGTGGCACGTTAGTATGGTTCATATAAGACTCAAAATCTCGAGGGATTTAGAACATAAAGGAAAGAATAAGAGAAAGAGCAACGTACGCTTCAACCACTCTGTTGCCTCTGATGAGACCGCGAAAGATACCAACAACATAAGCGACCTTTCTTCCAACCCACTCTGTGAATACGGGCGGGAAGAATGGGTCTTGCTGAATGTCGGTGGGAATGTCGAAGGTTCTAGCGGCTCTTCCACGTGTGTCTAGGACTCTGGCGGGACGGTTGATGAAAGAGGGCTCCTTTCGTTCACGCTCCGGAATGTCGAACCATCTGTTGAACCAGATTCGATCATCTTGTACTGGGGAGACGGTACGGACGGCCTTTGGGAGGGGGAGCTCGGTTTCTTGAAGTGCCTGCCTCATATCAAGGGTGTTTGGGCTGTCTTCGACGGTTCTTCTGGCAAGGAGGGCGCGTGGTGGAGCTCGCGGCATGTGGGAGATCATGTCAGAGGTGTAGATAGTAGGTCTTTCCTCGGTGGGGTATTGTGGAATGCCAAGATCGGATTCGGTGATTGAGAGGCGTCCTTCGTTGGCTGTTGTAGGTGTTAGTTGGCTCTGGTACAGTTTGAACCGGTGACGCTAAAATGGAGGTGATTGATAGAGAATAGTGAAAAGAGAGTTCGTGTTGGTGAAGAGCGCGCTCCCACTCGAGAATGGAATGTTACAGACTGTCCAGCAAGTGGAAACAGTAAAGTTTATTTGCGTGAAGAGTGAGGTGAAGAGCGAGGTGAAGAGCTGGGTGGAGAGCTGGCTTCCACTTGAGGGTGGATTGACCACACGCAGCAACGTGGAAGAAAGGGATAACAATAGAAAGAGAAACAACTTACTGATTGCTCCAACCTGATCAACGTTCGCTGTTGTAGTTGTTAGCTGGTACAGATCGACTGGGTGAAAATAGAGTCATGTCTGGTGAGGAGCGCGAATTCCACCCGAGGATGGATTGTCCTAGACTGCGCAGCAAGTGGAAGAAAGGAAAATTCATGTGGGTAGAGGAACTGAAGAGCTTTCACCTGAGAATGGATGAACCCAGATTGCGCAGCAGTAGAAGGAAAGGAACTTCATGTGGTGAAGAGCAAGGTGAGGAGCGGGGTTAGGAGCGGTCATCCACCTGAGGTGGATCGATCACACCGCGCAGCAAAGTGGAAGAAGGAGGTAGCAATAGAGGAGAAAAGATATAACTTACCAGTCTGCGGGAAATACGTATTCATTTTGTTGTAGGCTCTGGCGAACCAAAACTTCAAGTGGGTGATGCGTTGTTTCGTTGTCGAGGTTGTTGATCCGGAAGTGGCGCGGAGAACTCGAGATTTTGTATCTGTGGGAAGGAAGCGAGATCGCACCAGGCGGGGACAAAGCCTTAGCGCTCTCTTCCTGCTCTGTTATAAAGTACACGTGAATTTGCAGGGTACTGTACCCCAAGGCTTTATAATACTATGAAGTGTTGCCCTGGTCAACCTCCTAATTGATGCCAACACTTGTAGACATATCGGATTAGAATAGACTGTTGTTAGATGCAATACATATCGCTTTGCAAGTATATTGTATGCTTCTTATTGTGAGATAAGTTATTCTACTCCTTGCAAATCGTATACAGAGGAGCAGCAGGTGTGCTAAATACTCCACTGCTTCAGGTTGATACTACTTATAAAGCCGTATGCTCCCATAATGCATCTTTCCATCATACGTATTCCACTTCCTTATATTCCCAATCTTAGAATCAGACCCTCTCTTGGCGAATTTATCTGGCATGGAAGCTCCTGTGTGGTCTGCGAACACCCAGGAGTGACGTACCCCATTGTGAAAGCCCACGGAAGACTGGCCCCCAGAGGTTTTCGAAAGCCTCCGAGATCTAATACTGTCTTTGTGAACTCATGCAGTTGTGCCTACTTGTCAAGAGATCCCCCGAAATGCTTCAACGAGTAGGTGGTGATACTAGGAGCCGCATTCGAGAAGTGCAAGTTGCAGCTCCAGACAAAGGCAATCCATCCTACGAGTAAGACCGTCACTGACTCTCTTCTGTCTTCACAGGACTTGCTTCAAGATAATTACCTCCGGCGAACCTTTACTCAACAACTTCTTCTGTCCGATCCAACCTCCTCACCCACCCGGCATCTTATACAGTATACAACTCGGCTTCTTGTCCTATAAGCAGCTCTATTGCGAGCCAGAGACTCATTACTATCTATACAGATCGCCCCTTAGAAGTAATCACAGTCCCACTAGTTAATTGGAATGCTGATTTGGCGGCCACAGAGCACAAACGCAACCTGAGAGTCGTATTGGGATTGAATCATTTGGTGGCCAGGAAAGGTCAAATATCGGCGGACGAGGGGCGGTGGAACGGATGGACAAAAAGGATCATACGTATCGAACGGCAGCATGTTATAACACACGATAGAGAGTAGGGCTAGGAATTGGTCAGGATAGGGAGATACACAAGATCCAATCAGTCCTGAACAGATTGTAGGGAACCCACCTCGAAGCCAGGATCAGACGCCATAGCTACCAATAACAGCCTGTTGAAGAGCGTGACATTTTACTTGATATTTGCTCTGATGGCCTTTAACGTGCTTCGTTGACTGCTGCTGGTGTCTTCGTGTGAGTAACAAAAACTCTTCCTCTCAAAGACTTACCCAGAGGTACATTTTCCTTCCTCTTAGAATATACCGTCATGGAAGAAACCACGAAAATCCACGTAGATGCTGTGTGGGGCCAGTTAAATCACCCGAACGCCTCTGTTGTATTTTGACTTGCCAATGGAACCTTACTTTTCACAGGATACATAATCATGACCGTAGTCACAGTCACCAGAGCTGATTGTTGTGAAGGAAACATACAAGAAGGATTCAAGACCGTGGGACTGCTTCACATCCATACTCGGAACTTTATATTATCTCGTAGCTATGATTTAAATGTAGCAACAACAGAGCCTAAGCTTGTCAAGTCGAACGCCTAGCTATCCCAATTGATCAGACACTGCTGTTTTCGTTTGGATCTTTCCGGGCTTGGATCTCCATTTCGTCCCAAGAATCCATGTAGACTCTCCCAGAAGTGGCTATGTCCTCCATTTATTCCTTCCTTTCCGTATAGTATGTTTGTCGAGGGCAAGAGAACGTGAGAGAAGGAAAGGTCTGGTGGATGGGGGCGGAGAAGGAGATACTAAATCTTCTATTAGAGGGCTTCAGTTGTAATGGGGGCAATAGCCTCCACCGAAGCTGTAAATAGGTGAGAACGGGACTTACCATACCATATCTGTTCGACTCGAGGGCGTTATCCCACATGAATCGATTCCGAAAGTAGATTCTAGAAGAATGCTCTGAATGACCAGGATGCTTGGCAAGATACACGGGAAAATTCAAAAGATTGTTGAAAATACATTGACTCGGAAAATTGCTTTCAGAGATTTGGAGCATGCGACTTTTGGATTTAGGGGCGGTGAAAATTCTCATGTTGAGGTGCCTTTTCACATTTGCTGGTTCCCGATATCGCGGTCTTTGTGGCAGGACCTCTGAGAGAGATTGCGTTGGGAGTTCCTCACTAACATTGCATTTCTGACCATCTGATTTGATCAATCTCCGATTTGGCCTAATTCCATAAAATTTAAATCTGCAAGAAATATCAATGGAGAGTTCTGGCACTCTCCAGTTAAATGAAACAGAACCCATGGGCAGTAAAAGATATTTTGTTTCTGCTTCTGTGTTTCTTCCATTGTGGGCCAAATTCCTTCTCCAGCCCATTCAGAGCCACTCTGTTAATTTTCTCCTCATGTCGCAAGAGCTACAGTTCTATCCTCTGGCCTCCAACGTTGCTTGAACAGATTTGAGTAGATGGAATATTGGATATTGATCTGGCTGACGTCTTCTAGCGGCTGCAGTTGTGGTTGCATTGCTCAATTAGTTGATCATCAAGCGGAGATTTCATCCTTTCAAGCTCCCTACGACTTTTCCAGACCCCAGACACGTCTTTCCCCCGCTCAAGAACGCTGGAAGGATACATACAATGCAGCTTTGAAGGTACACGGGTGGGCATTTGGCAGAGAAGAAAATAGGCAAGGAACCCGAGGCTGAGGGATGTGCATAAGCAATTTGTTTGCACGATACTCCCAATGGCCAGCAGAAGAACCCCTTACCTTAGCAGCTACGTTATTCGAGGCCATTGGCTGCAAGAAAGGATCGGGGAGACAGAAACACACCCATACACAAGTGCTGAAGCCCTGGCAACTGGAAGAAGGAGTACAGAAGGGTAGTTTATCGAAGGGAATAATACGAGTCATTACAGGTCAAGACTGGCATGAGTTTCTTTCAGTAAACGCTGCGTTTAGGATGGACAATCGAGAGTAGTTCAAGAATTAGCTGGTCTGATAGTCAGGGCCAGCTTCTAGGGCAGCTGGTACTTAG
Organism: Mollisia scopiformis; assembly: GCF_001500285.1. Taxonomy (NCBI): domain Eukaryota; kingdom Fungi; phylum Ascomycota; class Leotiomycetes; order Helotiales; family Mollisiaceae; genus Mollisia; species Mollisia scopiformis. The sequence goes on from NW_017263596.1 coordinate 884,720, forward strand.
GAGCCAGATCTAGAATAGAAATCTGCGTTGACTTGTGTGCGCTCATCGCAGGTGGCGCATAAAAATGAAAATTTTGTATCCCCAAAGCTATCCAATGGCGAGATATCCTACGATTTACCAAGGACCTTCTTCTGTAGAGAGAGGGGGAGAGATCACGATTCATTCATCCCGTAGAATCAGGAAGAACAAACCATCCATCAGAAAACGGGTGGTCGTACGCTCGACTCCTTGGGAACGCGGTACTATGTTGTGCCTTTTTGATTCTCCATGACGTTGTCAGATCGCCATCTACACTATTCAGCTGTTTATTGCCAAACCAACGACGATTTATGTCCCCCTCCTTGTCGCGGGTGTTTGGGTCCACGCAGTGTCCACGAACGGTTTGTATATTTTTAGGTCCTTTCTGGAACCATCAAGCTAATACTCCATTGACAGACGCGCGGAAGACAATACTTCGAAAGAACAACACACTCGAGACACCCCTCTGCCAACCCACACTCTCCCCAGCTCAATTCGATACGAAGTTTGATAGAAAAGACCACCACAGCTTCCTAGATATGATACCCAGCCTTCAACTTTCAACCAGACGCAGCATTATAGCACCTTTCTCGAGGAACCCATATACTCTACTCGTCCCTGGGACCCTGTGATAATAGCGGTGGAGATTTGCGCTCAAAGGAGGTATCAAAGAGCTCAAAATATACATTATCCCTCACACTCTCTCACGAGGGTATACACCTTTCACACCTGTGGTCAGCTGCTAGGGAATGGGCTGACACTGTCGTTGCTTTGAACATATCTAGGAAGACCTCGCGGACGATACTTTTAGGCTTTGACAGTCCAATTTACGCTCCAGCTCACTTTCAATTGCAAAAAATAATCGGGAACAATATTTGGGTGGGACCGGCGCAGCGCGAAGAAGTCCGAAGCGAGATTTTCGCTACGAGCAAAGGAAAGGAGAGGGCTGGTATTCATGATGAAGTCCGAAGCGACATTTTCGCTTCGAGCAAAGGAAAGGAGAGCGGTGATGTTCACTCCACAAAGGACCGTGGCTAACAAGCACGGATGTCCAAACCATCAGAAAATATCTCAGGAATTTCTTTCGATGATATCGTCGTGCCAGAGGCAATACCAAGATACAAGCAACTCGGACGTTTGCAATACATGATCGCAATTGGCACCTGGCTAGGCTTTGTTGGGGAAGTGATAGGGGAAGCTTTATAAGTAAGATCACGAGATCGGCTACGAAGCGAGGGGGTAGACACTTCCTTCCTGCGAAGAATGGTCGACGAATACGACTACCTACCACCAGAGCATATATCTTGATCCCTCCCTTCCTCTCCCTCTGGAAAACAAACTAGGCTCGACTCATACTAAGCAGCATATAATGTGGGCATCGGCGAGGACGTGGTTTGGACCTGACTCGATCTTGTTGGAGTATCAGAGAATTTCTACAAACACGATAAATTGGTCACGGGGTCGGCTACGAAGCGAAGGGGCAGAATGGCTCACTCTGTGAAGGATCTCGAGCTAAAGGAAACATCCATACCAGTTTCCATACTATCAGGACATCACTCTGAACCTCAACTTCCTCTGCTTTCAGATGTATTATTGTTCCAAAAATAGTACTAAGAAGCATATGGCATTGTCACTGCGATCACACTGTCTACACCGCTTGCTGGAGAAATAGCAAAAGGCGCTCTACCTTCAAGCAACAGTATATAAGTCACGAGATCCGTGACGAAGCGAAGGGGTACACTGTCTACTCTGTGGAGAATGTTATGATAACGGCCACAACCAAACACATTTCCATACCAAGCTACTCTACCTCTTCTCCTTTTGTAGATGTCGTTGTTCCCGGAGTAGTACCAAGAACCATACCACATTGACACTCGCGATGGAGAAGATCTGCAGCTGGCGGGGGTCTGCTGGAGAAGCAACAAGAAAAGCTCTACAAGCACAACGTATAGGTCACAAGATCGGTTGCGAAGCGAGGGGGTATATGATTATCTTGTGAAGAATACAAGGCTGACGGACACGATTAAATAGTTAAGATCCATCGCTGCAGTTCCTGGTCCTCTGCTGTCGAAGATATCTTTATACCCCGAAAAATACCAGAAGTATGAGATACCACGAGATTTGCAGATGGCTGGTATTTGCTGGAAAATCAGTATGGAAAGCATGAAGTACAGGTCATGAGATCGGCTACGAAGCGAGGGGTTCATTGTGCTGAAAATAGAAGGCTAATGACACGACTACACTCTTAGCATCCACCTCTGAAACTTCTCCTCCTCTATTGTTAGAAATATTATCCCTGCCATACCAATGACCATACGATAGTGGCACCGGCGACGACAAATTCTTCAGCGGATTGGGATTTGTTGGAGAAGTAGCAGAAGAGCTCTAGAATTGGGCGGGTCACCAAGTAGGCTACGAGGCGAAGGGGTACTCTCACTTGTCTGCACAGTCTGCGTATGCTTAGATGCCACGACCAAAGCTGTCCACCTGGTGTCGGAACTGGCGAATTCAAGAAATTATAACTTTAGAAGGAATGGCCTGCCTGTCGATGGGATGAAGTTGGATTGGTGATGGTCTAATCATCACTTCTCTTACCTGGTTCAGAAACCACATGGAGAAGAATGAAGAGCTGACCATACACACAGGAAACAATACGTACAAGTCTGCAAGGAGAGATTATCCTTTCACATGCCAACGACAAGCTTAGTCTTATCTGACGGGGGAACTGCTTGTATTTAAACAAGCCAAGGTGGCTGCTTGCCTCAAAGCAGCACTTGCAAGGAGGTAAGAAGTGAGGCTGGAGGGCACTCTCTGACACAAACGGCCTCAACATAGCATCTTGCAGTATGATCTACATTCGTGGCGATGTTGATAATGTCAAATTTGCATCCGAAATGCGCTGGCTCATGGGGAAAAGGGGCAATGGAAGTACGGGACTTGCACTCCACGAGAAGACTTCTTGGATGGCAAGCTGGTCTTGAAGCGTCCACATATGCCGACTGTGCTGTTGTGATGCTAGGAGCGTTGTCTCCAGGAAGATAACAAGCATTATCAATTACATGCATGAGGGACAAGAATGCAAGTTCAAATCCAGGATTGTAATTATATTTCTTCGCTGTGTATCTGTGAGATTAAATGAAGTGCGTAAAATTGCCTCAGCCTCTGGTATTTCTTTCTTATATCTATGAAAGTGACATATTGCACTATTACCTTTAATCCTTTCGTTGCACGTCTACGATTTCTCGCTTGAAATTTCTTCTAGCCATAGTAAGTAAGAGTAAAATAAACACATTTCATTGGTTCCAATTACTTCGTTGCATGTTTACGATTTCTCGCTTGAAGACTTCTCTACCAATCAGGATTTGGTTGCTCGCACTTTACTGCTTTGAGCGTTTCGTTGCATATCTACAAAGACAACTCACTCTATTACTTTTCAAATAAGATCTCACTTTATAACGTACCTGAGATATTTTGTTACATGTCTACGAAATTATTAGCGTCACTCTATCAAATACGTGATACAGTTTCGTTGCATGTCTATAATAAACCACTCTTCACGTCACTCCACCCCACTCCACTAATTGCCTCATGGCTGAGGTGAACGCTCAGAGGCAGAGCCTTTCTGCTGCATGTACGGCGTCGATGAAGCAATCATTAGGGATTGTAGAGGTATTTATTAGATTGTGTGCGCTTTGTGCCTACCTATGATTCTCTGGATAGAAGGCACTGCTCCCCTTTTCGTACCATAAGGACAGGTACATGAACCTTTGTAATTGAGAAAATATGCGGTTTGCTCTAGAACTACAGTGACCATCTTGGAGTTGAATGGTGGTAGCCTAATAGAATGGTTTTCTCCTGTTCATATCATATCCTGGGCTTGATACCTCCAGCAGTCAAAGCTCTCCCAGCTCATACATTATCAGCCTTATTCGAGACACCGTCAGAGGAAATCCGGTGGGCTGGCAACATGTTCTACCATGTCATTATCTGGACAAAGGGCATGAAATAAACCACGGGTGTGTAGATCCTCTCTGACTTTCCTAAGGCGCTTCATTTTTGCTAAAAGCACCTGCTTGCTTGTAAACATTCTTTCGATACCGATGCTCGAGTCGGGATTGATCAGCATGCCAGGAGTCCCCTTGTTGAGCATAAAGAAAGTGCAGCCACTTCAACACTCCCAGCAGCCTGGATTGTTTTGGTATTTGTGTCATGCCGCGCGGTATTGAGCTTGCTCTTCATGGAAAAGAGATGTTAATGTTGATGGAAGGAAGCTGGTGCTAAGGGCGAGATCGAGCAGGTGAACGTGCTCCTGCTCCAATTGGCGCGTTGCTTCAAAGGGGAGGAAGGTGATAATTATGGCAACATGAAACTGGCATGGACCTAAGCTGTATGGATCGGATGGCGTTTGTGCTGTTGTCGTGTTACTTGATGTTGGGATGAGGAAGAGATTGATTTGGTGCTGGAATTGAGCTTATGGATGCAGAGGTGCCTTCGCCGAATCAACTTTGTGACTCAGACCTCCATTCTTATGCCCATAAATCGAGGGCTGGGCAATGGAGAGACAGTGTTGGAATGTGTGCAAGAAGCCTAGGGGAGAGTTGGGTCAAGCAGGCGTTCAATGCGGAGGAAGAGGCTTGCGGCCAAGGCACATAAGATTCTGAGTAAGTTAGGAACTATGGGTTATGCATATAGACGGCAGCAGTGAGAGTTCCAAAAGGTGATTCAAGAGATAATATATCAAGGGGAGTGCTTTTCACATCGAGAAGAACGAAATCATGGCAGACGGGCAAATTCATTCGCGCAAGTATCGTAACAGCTCAAAGACTATCTACGCACAGAGCAGAATCCACTATCATTACCAACCAGACATACAGATACCATGCACGCAATGAGTCTCAGCTTATCCTTGTTGCAAGCCCCGCAGCAGCCGAGAAACTATCTACATAACAGAGCAGAATCCACCACCACTGCCCGCACGACCAGCCTTGTGAATACCAGGAACACGAGGAGTATCAGCCTCTCCCTTGCGGGATCCGACTGGACCGATGGTGGGCAGCTTCTCCAACTTGTTCAGAGCCTTGTCAAGAACGATACGGATTGTCTTCTTCTCGGACTTGGGGAGGGGGACGGAGGCAGCGGTAAGGGTGTTGACCATTTGTTCGACCTGAGCCTTGGCTTGCTTCATGGCAGCAGCCTCAACGTAAGTCTTCTGCAATGCAGCAATCTCAGCATGAGCCTTCTTCAATGCAGCAGCAGCATCTTCCTTCATAGCAGCAGAGCCCTCCTTCATCGTAGCAACTTCCTCCTTCAACTCATGAAGCTCCTGATGTAAGTGCGGGATACCAGCCAAAACAGCCTTGACGACAGTGATCTGAGTTTGCAAATCCTTAACGATATTGACGAGTCCAAGAGTGTCACCCTCAACGGAACGCAAGCGTTGTCTAAGGTCAGTAACCTTCTTAAGACAAGCGGACATAGATGCGATCATGACTTCGATCTCGTTGCGGGTTTGAACGTGACCAGTGTGCCACTCGTTCATGTTGTTTTGGAGTTCATCAATCTGTGTTTGCATCTCGGACAGTTGAACATCTCTCTTGGCTTGATCAATGTCCTTCTTGGCAAGTTCGAGATCGGCTTCGGGAAGCTTCTCTCGAATCTCCAACTCCTTCGGAGCCTCGATGATTGGTGCACAATCCTTCTCAATGTTGTCCATCCCGGCAGCCTTCTTGACGCGAGCCTTGAGATCGGCAATGACGCGAGGAACACTGAAAGTGAACTCGGCGGTTGGGAGAGCTGAGGCTGGTTCAGCAACAGGGCTGGCAGGGCTCAAGACTTCGAAGACTTCAGTGGCAAAGGTAGGATCGATGATGGGATAGGTATCAGCCTTGTTCTCAGCGAAGTCGAAGTTGAACTCCTTGTTGAGGGTGACTTGCTCGGTGGAAGACTTGGAGGCGTTGCCGGACTCGATGTTGTCAAGCTCAGTCGTGGTAGCAGACTCAGCTTCGTTCATGACTGCCTCGCAGAAGCTAGCCTCGGATTGAGTGAGCTCAGCTTCGGAAGACGCGTCAACGGTCTTGACAGGAGTCTCGACAACGGTGGCCTTGGCATCTGTGAACAAGTCAGTAAACAATACAAAACAAGTGAAAAGCTTAACATACTCTTGCGAGCAGCTTGAGCGGCCTTCTTGCCCTTGCGGCTGATGTTAGCGGAACGGTTCTTGGCCATTGCGAAGATGACCAGGTGATTTGTAAAGAGAGTGTATGTGAATTAGGACAAGGAGGATGTGATGATCAATGATCGAAGAAGTATGTGTGTGATGGAGGGCACAGGAAGTCTGCGAGGATGGTCTTTGTTCTGTTGTGTATTTGGAAGAAGAGTTTGCAAGCTGCAGGACAGGGAGCTCGAGATTATGTAGTTGTAGACTTGGTATGGTCAACAAGAACAATGGCAAGAGTTATCGGCGCCGCGTTTGCGAAGAAAAAGTGAGGTGTGAATTGGTATGAGGAGCACAATGGCAAGGTTTGGAAAAGTGGTTGCGCGGAAGTGTAGATGAGGAGAGGCGACAAACAATGGTAAGCGAGGCTGAAGAAAAACTTGAACTCGACTTCAATTTGTACGATTAACACCACATTTTCCTTCGCGATTACTGAACCCTTCGCTCGAAGACAAAGGCTTTTGTTGAACCATCTTTATTGGCCTCACGGCGTTCCAATATCTATCGTACAATGTCCCTTTCGATCCATCAAGCCATTCCAATCCAAGACATCCGTCTCCTTTACTCGTGCCATCTAACTGATCTACAAACTCTCTTTTCGTGTCGCTTCCAAAATCAGACTCGAGAGAAGAAGGAACAAAAGGAAATTCGTCAAGTGATAATGTTGATTCGACAAAAAGAAAATGCCCAGCTGGTGCAGGCCCTGATCGCAATGCGGCGAAAACAAACACACGAAGTAAACGCTGAGGTACAAAATGAATCGCTCGATCAGAATGGTATCATAGTGCCTTTGCGTTTGAACTTCCAGTCCCCTTCTATTCCGTCTTTCCCCGGCAACATTTCACATGCGCCTCACAACTTGCCGTTATCGTAGCACCGACTCGCTCCCGCTCATCTCCGCAGGACTGGCCACTCGTGGCAACGGAGGGAGATCTTTATCCAAACTACTTCTGCTGATTGGCCTTCGTAGACTTCCAAAGCCATTGGGGCTATAATCCTTAGCAGGAGTCCTCGGCCGTTCGTCAACATTGTCTTTCGCCGGTGTGAGTGGCCTTCTGTCTCCATTATCATCCCGCTCTCTGCTTCTTGTACTTCGTCCACCAGTACTGCTTGCTTCGCCCATCTCCTCAACAACAGGCAGGATCTGACCTTGGAGACCATTTGTCCTTTCTGCACTCGGACTGCGTACGGTCATGATCGTCCTTGGATCTGGTCGGTCCGACTCATGTTCGCCTCTAATCTCCGACTTCATGGCATCATTCTCGTTTCTTTGAACTGTGTTGTTTGAAGTGCTTGACCTCATGTTTTGACTTCCTGATCGTCTCCTCGGCGACTCAGTGGAAGTCGTGTTGCGATTTGAAAAGGTGTTCGAGTTGGTATGGGGGACTGTGGGTTGTGGGCCATTCTCCTTCTCCCGTTCTGCTTCTTCGGGGCTTTTCGTAATGCCCTCAATGAATTCAATGAATCTGTCACCGTACGGTTCGGGCCTGATGGGTGAGATTAGCTTTTTGTCGTGCTTCATTCCCTCTGTTGTTTGTTAGTACTGCGCACAACGTTCATACAGATATCGGTACGTACTGAAGAAATGTTCGAGCTTCTTGACAGTCCCATAATGTGTCAGACAATCAATGATGGAAAGAAAGAAAATCTCGTCCCCCGGACAATTGTCTTCGTGTGTTGCTCTGAAGCCGCCATCATCGCTGTAGAATATGAAGTCCCTCTTCACGGTGTTCTCCTCGAGGTGATCTGGCATTCGTGAACTGCTTTGGCCCATCGGAATAGGCTTTTCTTGTTTAATGATCTGCCTCAATTCCCTGGCTTTCCGTGCATTTTCTAATTTGCTCGGAGTTCGCATCAACATCCCTCTATTATCTGGCGCTCTGTCCAGCTCGTCTTCGCCACCAGGTTGAAAGACTTGTAAAGTCTTGTCTCGAAGGTTGTCCTGGTTGCCTCGTCGAAGATCGTGAATTCCAACTAACATACTATAATCCATGATCTTGAGCTTTTGCAGGAGATGCACATCTTTTTCCATCTGTTCGAAGAATACCCGCTTCTTCTCGGGGCCAAACTCGAGATGTAGATCCCTTCTAAGCCAATTGAGATCCTTCAACGTTGCTCGAGGGTTCTTTTCCAAATCTTCCTCTTTGAAATCACGGCCTACTGTCGAACCCTTCAAATCGAATGTCTGGTGGATATCTCTGTGCGGTGGGAATAGATTGTTCATCACAACGAAATGAATCTTTCTACCATACGGCATCTTGACTCGGTGCAGCCCATAAAACTGTGACAGCAATGTGTTCGGGTTTGCTTCAACATGAGCGTAGTATTCCTTCAGTATCTTCCGTAGAAACTTGTGCTCGGCATGGTGAATCGTCTTGATGATGTATTTGTAGTCTCGTGAGAAATAGAAGAAGCTTCCACTCTTGCCTGGCGATCCCAATTCCGACAGAATGTACTTGCTAGTCAAGGACATCAGGTAATCTGCAGGATCGAGCTTGAACTTAGCTCTGAGATGTCGGAATACCCATGGCGCATAATCCTTGAATTTGAAATCGTACTTGGCAGACGGCGTCAATTCGTTCCCAGTGCTATAATGAATCAGTAATATACCTCCAAGGTTTGTTACTCAACCTACATATCGAATGAGAACTTGTGCCGAGCATCGAAATCTGCCTCAGTCAGAGGCCTATCTAGCTTCGCATTTGTCCTCGAGACGGTAAATCGAATCCCTGTCAACATATTGTATGCGGTCACCCAGTTCACATGGTTCTGGTCAACCTTTGTGCCAACCACTACTCTGTCGTCGTCTTCGTCTTCTTTTCGCCTTCTTTTGCTAGCTCGCTTCTGCCGTACAGCTTCTGCCCACTGCAGTGCATCCTCGTCCAGAGTAAGCTCTTCATGAGGCATATTGGAATGTATCGATTGCGTGTTTCGTCGATTGAGGCTCAATGAGCCTCTTCTAACTCCTGCAACTACCGAGGTAGGTGAGAATCTGCCAGTACTATACACAGCGTCCTCACCATCTCGAGAGCTTCGAGCAGGTGCAGCTTTCGGAACCTGCAGAGTGTGTCGATGTTTCAGCTGCGTGGCCCCGGGATGGGGTAAGGATGATGCAGATGGCGAAGGGGCGAGAGGTGAGGGATAGGAGGGATAGGTCGGCGGTGAGGAGAATCGATGTGGCCCAGGAGATGTTGCAGTCTGAGGAGATTCGGTGGGAGTCGGAGTCGCTGGCAGCAATGAAGTTGTGTATGTCAAGGGCCCTGTGCTCTGAGGATTCGTTGATATTGGGGGAGGGATGGAAACTTTCTTCTGAGGCTCACTATCGCCGTTTGTTGATGGTTTTGTGTCGACAGCGTTTGGAACATTTCCGTTTGTTGACGCGACAGAGTTTCGATCCCCGTACGATGTTCTGGAGAAGCCATTTTGAGGCCCTGGGCTCCTCCTTCCATTCTCAGTAACACCGTTACTGATTCCATTACTTGTTCCATTGAACGATAATGTGCTCCCGTTCCTCGAGGACCTGTGATCCCAACTACTCGCACTCGACCGGCCGTTGGGAATGGAATTGAGACCACCATCATGAAGCAAGTCACCATTCGTCTGCGACTTCCCCCCCACCTCCCCATCTATATAACCATCGGAAACTTCCCCCATATGCCCTTTTATTGATGTATGAGATGACGTTCGTGCATTCCCGTTGACCTTCTCGTGGGATTGTCGGACATGACTTGGAGCATCGTACTGCTGGCGATTCGTCGAGTACATGGGTCCTGTGTCATCCGACAGGAACAATGGCATCTCAACTGCGTGTGGCATTCGAACGAAGGTGTTACCACCTTATCGGAATCGTCGTTGGTGCTTGCTACTGACGTCGAAAGGAGATGGGATCTGCGGACGACGCTGGAATTCTTGGCAATCGGTATTCCCTGGCAGTGAAGTCTCCCTTGAATAGCGAGAAAGGGAGTGCTTCTTGTTCAATCAAGTATATCGGCATGTCTTTTCGTGTTGAGAGGCATTTGAGGTGGAATCAATCGTGTCTTCACAAAGGGAATGGGGACTTCGGTCACTGGTGGTGTCTCTGTAATTGCGATCCCAGAAATAGCGTCGGTTAACCGCACGTTTTTCTGAGGTTCAGAGGCTGTGCCCTGCCAGGTCAGAGACGGAATGCTGTGCAGCTTTCAAAGAGCGGTGATATTCAGCCGGACAGGGCTCAAAGAGTTCACACATACAATAGTTGCACTTTGATATAAGAAAGATGCTCTACGGACGAGTATAGAGGGTTTCCGAGGGAGTGTTCACTTGAAGGAGTCCTTGGGAACTTTGCCGGAAATGGGTTAGTCTCGGAGATATGGTTTTGCCGGTCCGAGCATATACGAAATCTCGCATTGCCAATTCTTGGCGAATGACAACTCATTTGCGAGTTGAAGATTGCTTTTGGTCGGCAAAGGATGTTGTCAAGCTTCAAGTGAAGTTCGTTTTCATCTGAAATCGCCGTGCACTGTTTGCAAGTATACATCTTCATTGCTACTACCCTGAGATGACAAGACCAGAAACCTTCTTAATTGATTGTTTGTCCACGCTTCGATCTCTTCTGACGACAAGGCTAGAGACCGAGTGTATTTCGACTGCGATTTACAAGTGTGTTGATTAAATTTAAACGGACTAAGTAGAACATCGTCCTGGAACTCACTCGACATTGCACTTGAGCGTTGAATTTTAGTGCGCTCCAAATGCCACTTAGTCAAGCATGTTCATGTTTATGATAATTTGATTATTGCTGACAGATCCAAGATGGGACAGGATAGAGCTTAGCTTCACCTCACGCTGGTACTAAAAGTCCTTCTTTCGACTTCAAGCAACGAAGGTAAAGATAGTCCGAAATCGGACTAGAGGTTCGATTTCGGTGCTCTGGAGTTCGGACAAGAGGTCAAAAAAGAATTCCAATAAAACTGAATCGATTACATCTTTCCCACCTTCGCAATTTTCCACGAAACTACATCAACTTCATCAAAATCGAGATTAAACTCTGCCTCGATACACATTCCTCCCACAGTTCAGCAACCTCCAGATCCAACCTCCGAGCCCCAGAAAAGACACAACATGGCGCCACCACACCTCGACATATCAAACCTAACGATCATTAAAGCCTCCGCTGGTGCTTCCATCGCCGAAATAGAGCGCAAGAGATTGACTTTAGAAGAGAAAAGGCGCACCAACGACGATCTTCTGGCGGATCTTGAAAAAGAAGTATCAAAACTCAAAGATGACAATACAGCCATCGATACTAAGGTCTTGGCTCTTAACAAGAAGAAGAGAAAACTCGCCAGTATGGAGTCTTATACATCGAAAGCAGAGGCTATAGCTTCCCAGCTTCTTGATGATGACAGTTCGGATGAGAATGAGCAAATTGCGATTGAGGAGGACGATGAAGACGATGAGGACGAGATAATCCATCCTTCAACCAAGAAGCGAAAGCTCGAAAGCCGAAAAGGGAGAGTTGCATCTACGGCGAGCACTACAATCTTGGTAGACTCTCCACCAATCGAGCAGGATCCTGAACAGCCAACGGAAGAAGAAGAAGAGGTAGAGGTAGTACAAGGGCGGCGAAGAAGCCGTCGAGTCCAAAGACAATCTCCAATTCATATACAAATCGAAGACTCTTCTGATGAAGTACCTGAAGAAGAACCACGACGAAGCCGCCGTTCTCAAAGGAAGTCTGCTCTCAATGCCCAAGTACCTCACAACGAACCTCAACCCACTCAAGACACCTACTCCCTTCGCCAACAACAGCAAGAACCCACTCAATCCCCCGCCCAGTTCACTCTCGCCATGAGCAAATCCCTAGCAAATCTCATCAGACAACATTCTGTCACTACCAATGGCTCTCATTTCGCCCAACCAGTCTCGATCCTCTGGCCCTCCCTCGCTTCCAAATATGCCGAGGAAATTACCAATGAGATCGACCTCGAAACCATGCAGCTGAAGTTGCAAAGAGGCGATTATAACAGCATTGATCAGGTGAAGGAGGATGTGGATCTGCTCTATCGAAATGCATTAGAGTTTAATGGGGAGGAATCGAGGATCACTGAAGCAGCGAGGAGATTGAGGGACAATTTGTTGGTAGGAATTGAATTTCTAGTATCGCGAGGGGTGTGAACAGCGGTGGACGATATGGGATGAGTGATGGGGCTGTTCTCATCGACTTTCCAGGCGTTGGGCAATCGGTTAACCTGCCAGGAATTCGGGGCATGACGCTAGGCATTAATTGTTGTTTATTTTTTCCTTTGGTTCTACTTTCACTTCATCCCAAGTCCGAATTTCTCCTCAACCTTCTCGAGCGTTGATTTTACCCGAGCATGTTTCTTTCCATTGAGTAGCGATGCACCTTTGAAACAAATGCTATCGTCTTCATGAACACTTCCACAGGAAGCTTTAGGTAGCAACAATAAATCAATCTTCGCATTCATCAAGTCCATGGCCTCGATAGCCACCAATCTCTTTGTATCTACCACACTCCAAATCCCATGCATCCCCGTCTCAACTCTTACCTCCTCAAACTTACCATCTACCAACCCTCTTCTCATCACGAAATGAAACTTACGAGCATGACGACAATTCCAGCAGGCACCACCACCGAATCTTCTCTCCTCCTCCCCTCTCCTAATACGCCCCAATGCCCTTCCAACCTCTCATCAAGAAATAACATCCAGCTCAAGACTAAACACATCGATCCATTATTCCATCTCAAAGCACCCCTCTCGGCGAGTTTTGGAATCAACCTCACCTCCATTCGCACCATCCCTGCTCCCTCTTTCCTCCCTCCGCTCTCCCCAATAAACTCACCACTGCCTCGCATCTTCAAATCTTCCAAATCACCCCTCATCCAAATCGCGACCCAATGGAATCACGGAAATTACCCTCCCAGGTCCCTCCACCAAATACCTCAAATGTCTCACCGACCCACCCACCACATTCTCGGCACACCAAAGCACCGGAACCCTCGGCTCAGCGACGCACCCCTGCTAGAAAAAAAAGGGAAGCTTTGCCCCTCATATCCCGAAATGGAATCATAACAAAGGAAACTTATGACGCGTCATGGATAGTTAGGTACGGTGCAAGAACGAAAACACCTTGCTCCCGAGAGTTTCGGAGGCGTCGCATATTTGTTTGCATTGGCAGATGAGAAGACGTGGGTTTTTAATGTTCAGTATTTTTTGGTGTCATTGATGCAAGTGGTATAAGTACAATTCCCACCCACCCGTTTCCTTCTTTCCATCCACAACACAAGTCTAGGTAGCAATAAACCATTTTCCCAACATCTTGTACAGAACCGGGAAACAAGGATTCCTGATACAACATGATAGAAAGTGATTTCCGAGCCATCCACCCACCCCATCCAGTCATCAAGAGTTAAGTTGAACATGAGCTAATCCAGACAAAAAACCTCAGATATTTCCCTCGAAAAAACAGACAAACAATAATCAACGTGTGATCCCCTTCACGACGCGTGCCCAGCCCCAACGCCTGTATTGACAATCAAAAGAGAGACATGACAGTGCGACCAACTTAGGAAGCTGGTGCAGCAGCGGCCTTCTTTGGTGTTGCCTTCTTCTTGGGTGTAGCCTTTGCCTTCTTGGGAGCAGGTGTCTTCGCAGTGGTCTTGGTGACGCGTCCGGACTTGGTCTTGGAGAGAACGGCTGGCTTGTCAACAACAGCAGGAGCCTGAGAAGTGTTAGTCGTGTTCAAGAATCATCAAGTGTAAGTGACTTACAGCCTTGGGGGCAGCGGCCTTCTTTGCCTTTGGTGCGGCCTTTGGCTTGGCAGCAGCCTTTGCCTTGGGTGCAGCAGCCTTCTTCTCCTTTGGTGCCTTGACTGCCTTGGCTTTTGGTGCAGCCTTGGTCTTGGGAACAGCAGCCTTCTTTGTGGTGGTTGCCTTCTTGGCGGCAGGCTTCTTCTCCGTGACCTTCTTCTCAGTCTTCTTCTCTGCCTTTGGCTTGTCGGACTTGACCTTGGCAGCAGCTGGCTTTGGCTCCTTCTTAGCGAGCTTAGTTCCACCGGAAGCGCCTGTAAGGGAGCAGTTAGTAGCTGTTGTGGCAGATGGAGATGAGACGCGTACCCTTTGGTTGAGCGAAGACGCCCTTCTCGACACCAGACTTCAGAGCGCGGTTGAAGAGAGAGTCGAACATGGTGCCCTCGGCGACACTCTTGTTGTTGGCCTTGACATACTTCTTGAGGGCGATGCGGCTACTCGGGAGTTAGTATGTTGTTGCGGCAGACAAGGACGCGTCGAAAAGAAGCTCGAGTCGCGTAAGAATAATCGTACCTTGATCCGTTGCGCTGAAGGTAAATGTCAGCAAGAATCAAATGGAAGTGGAAGGAGGTCAACATACGTCCTTCAAATTGACGATGGCATCAGTGATCATGTCTGCGAGAACGCGTCAGTAAATGATCGAATGAAAAGTGCAAAGCTTTGTCCAGCTGAAAGACATCTTTGCGACCCAGGAAAACCATGCGCGATTGCAAGGCGACGTTGTGGTGGAACAGTGGGAGCTTACCTTGGTAGGAGGCATGGTCTGAGGAAGCGGCCTTGGCCTTGGATGCAGTAGCTTTTGGAGGCATTTCGAAGATGGGAATTGATGTATTGAATTAATACAGAAGATGAGCGAGTATTCGAAGAAGTAATGTAACTTTCGGACGAGACTTAATCGCGTTTGGTGGTGGTTGGTTGTCGGATGTAATGTTGGGGAGGAAGCAGAAAAGGTCGAAAGTCGTGTCTTGGGCGGGGGTCCTCTTGTTTATATGTTAGCGAAGGCACTTGGGGCAGGAGTGGTTGATCTGAGTGCATCAGAGTAACGCTAATCCCGAAAGAGAAGGGATTACAATCGAGATTTCTGAATCATAAACGAGCCCTGAACTTTTACCAATTTTCCGTGTTCTGATTGGACCAACTATGGGCTAGAGTTGAGGAAAGAAGCGCACCCTTGATCATGCGACCTCCCACCAAGTCGCCCACATCTCTGCCCTCTGCCTTTGGGAATCTCTGTCTTTCTGCCACACCATGATGCCAACACATTCAATTTGTTGTCATCGATAACGTGAAGGTCCATCATTTCCATCATCAAAACATTACTTCCAATTGATTCATTTGAGACTCGGTCTACTCGAAGTTACTGCATGAGAATAGAGTCGACCGAACTCGAGATGCCTCGCTTTCTTGACGCGACCTGTTGTGATAATGACTTTTATTTCAAGCAGATGCATATATCATCTGCTTTGTTTCTATCAAATGCAAGCTTCAGTCGTGCGAAATCCAATTCTTGTCTTTTCATCTAGAGATTCTTGCGTTGTGGTGGGCTACAGCTTGAATGCATTGTGGTGTTGTTTTTCTCAGTCTCGCGTTTTGAAGCCATCACGATTCACGCATCATCAACATCAACCAGCAATCCCCATCGACCACAACATTTATTGTCCTTCCTGACATCTTTTCTATGCTTTTTGACTGAATATCTATCGATTCATATACATCAAACATTATTTTATGGTTGAAGTAAATTTTGTTGAGGTGTCCTTCCCAAGAGTGTGCGTGGTTTTTTTGCGACCGAGAGATGCGAACCATCCACATAATGCCTCTTTGTCAGTCGAACACTTGGCAAGAATATCACTTCGAGTCATCATCAAGAAGTAGTTTTCGAGTGTTTCCTGCTTAGTTCATGCAATGCAGATTTTATCTTTGCATGTGGAAGTTCCATTGTGCGTCTAAGTCGCGATTGCTTCTCGAGAACTGAATATGGCCATCCCATTAACTACGCCGCCTTGTCACACATCTCCTAGTTTCAAGAGTTCACGCTGTATGTACTTGTAACACGTATACGGTATCCCAGTGTTCTCCACCGGTTTTGTACAACATGGGAAAGAAAGGTCGTGCTCAGCTCAAAGTCTGAATCCCCAACTCTGAAACCCGTGCGACCGGCAAAATTCAAACTTTCAAGATTGGTTTTGAGCCTGAAATCAGATGCAACTTTCCTCCAGATGTTGCTGATCGACACGGAAAAGGGTCTTGGTCTTCGGTATTTTGTTCGTCAATCATATCATGATGATTTTACTTTTCATATCCGTAAATCGGTGATGGCCGTCTCATTGCCTGGTTCCCAAGTGATCAAGGATGAAGAGAACTCCCCTGTCATCAGACCACATCTTCGATATCATTCCACCCAATATTTATTCGCGGAACTACATCAATTCATGGTATAGATGGCTGCTAGAATTTCCGACTTCCAACATGTTATCGCTCGTTCTCGCTCGCCTCACTCTCTATCGCTCTCTAAGCGCTCGCGAGCGCGGCACATGCGATGCACGACGTTGTGCATAACAATACTAATTATAGCTCACCAACAGCATCGATACCGCCGGTCGACATTGATTGCAGGATATACAATCCGATCGCCGCAATTCCATTACGCAATGCAAATATTTTTACCCTCGACGGTGCTCGCCTTGTCGCCACGTGCCGAGCTTCCGACCATGAAACCAACCTCCCGTCGAGTCCGAATCTCTCGCCCCAACGCCAGATCTCGAGCTACAAGAAACTATCATCATACTTATACGAATAGGATCATTGATCGGAATGGTTCAGAGTTTGCCTCTGGGAGCAACTCGGACGGCGTATTAACGTGCGAGGGGTCATGGTTTCCTCTGAATCTCATTGTACGTCGAGGCGTATCTATCCACAAGCATCACCGTCTGTGAAAATGGAGACAGATACCAGCATATCCACTATATTCATAGACTTCGAACATCCGGTTTCGCTCTAAGATCGTCATTGCAGGAGGTCGCCTGGATGCGGCCCAGCGACGCCACAGAAGAGTTCACTTCCCCACACCTTTACACCTTGTAGAAGACATACTAAATTTATATCCTCGCAGACATTTCAGGACAGCTCCAACTCCAGGCCACGAATTCGTTTGCCGGCGCAGAAGGACGTCTTTTCCAAGCCTTGTTGTGATGGTATGAAACCGCTCCCAGGCGCCAAGATAAGGCTATCTCCACTTCTTCGGCGAAGCACTACCTATCGAGACTTAAGATGAAGCCCGAAACAATACTTGTGCCAATATCCTAGGCTGCTCATCCAGACGACATCTCCTCTCCTCTCAAAAGATTTTGGACTGTCAACATTCTTCTTTGTTGTCAACTCATTGACCTTTCAATACCTTCCTCAGTCTTCGGTCCACCCTCTAGCAGACTACCTAGACCTTTCCCCCCACACGAGCCGGGTCCCAGCTGCCAGTCGTCGCCAGCTTAACAGTATTTGTGTAATGTAGCTTCTTGTTTGAAAAGTTCACACAGAGAAAAAGGGCGTTTATAACGACACTAGCGCCACGCTAGTGACGAATATCGAGTTGGTGGGTGAATAATGGGGATATCCCAATGGCGACGTCTACCAAATCATTCACAATATCCCGGTCCTGGTTCCGATCTCGGAGCACGATAAGTCGCAAGCAAAGCTTGTGACTTTTCAAAACATTCACGCAACTACACTCTCAACTCACGACGAGGCTGTGCACGGACCATGCAAGTGAACTATATATATGACTTTTCCTTCCACATAGCAATGGGTACATGATCCTCTGACTAAGTCTACAACTCTCACGATCAGACTGGTGCCGGATCAGACACGTCACACATCGCGGCGAGGAGTTTGGCTGTGGGGTCTGGCTGGTTTCCGCACGGCCGTTTCTGGTCTTCCTGCTGGTGTGATGTTCTCCCTTCATCTGTGTTTTGTTGTCAATGTTTTTTCTATCGCCAGATGAATAGAGGGGTTCCTTGTTATCAGTTTTCTCTTGTTATCAACACGCGTCCTTTCCACAGATCAGCAAACAAATATATGATATGGCTACAGGAAAAGCTTGGAATAACATCAGCGGCATGATACCAGGTCCGGTACATGACCCAGAGCCGGAGCCAGGCAGTGTCCTTCTGCCTTGCAATTCATTGTGGTATCTACTTGAACTGCAACGCAGTTGCTGCTGTATTCCTACTAGAGGCTAATAAAAAGAAATTGTTTTGCGAACTCAAAACTCGAGTGAATTATCAAGCTAGATAGCCTGAGGTAGGACTCTAAGTCTATAAAAACACTCTTCCTCACAGTTAATCTCCTCACAACGTCTCAGGTCCATTGACACACGGGTCATACGTCCACGAGCCGGGAGGTTTTGTGACGGCTTCATGACCCCGGGTAAGAGAAGTCGTAATTTAATTTCACGACTTTTGAGCACGAAAAGTCCTGAAACGATTATAATCTCCATTCTTTGAATGTTGTTATTAACATATCTCTTTCCTCGTTCAAACCCACTATCAACACTATCAACACAAACAACTGCTGCTAACTTCCCATGCTTTGTTCATTTGTACATTTCTTTTTCTTGTAACTCATTGTCCGTACTTAGCACAGAATTTCTAGACTCCAAAGCATTCTGTGAAAGTTTCCCTTATTTTTGAGAAAAAAGCTTCAAAATGCTCTCACGACTTTTTAAGTCTAGAAAGTTTATGAAAGCTTCCCTGACTTAATTATAAGAAAGATTCTAACATGAGCTCACGATTTTTGGTTGCAGAAAATTCTACAAAAGCTTCCTCACCTGTCAACAAGAAAAGTTCTGATATAGTTTCACGACTTTTGGATGCAAAGAATTCTACAAAAGGTTTCCCAGTTTTTGAATTAAGAAAGTCGTGATACGATTTCACGACTTCTGGGCACAAAAAGTTCTAAAACAGTTTACCTAACTTTCAGGTTGGAAAAGTTCCAACACAATTTCACAATCTTTAGACACACAAAGTTCTAAACTATTTAAAGCTCTGCTTGCGGACGTGGACGTAGTTTTGTGCATGGAGATCAGTCATCTTGCGGTGGCTCTCAAGTTTATCTCAAGACTCTGGCGTTAGTTACTCGAGCTGCATTTGCCAACTAGGCGTCCGACTCACGGGTGTGAAAATCTCCACCCGTTGTTCACACTTCCCACAGGACTTGTCGATATTAAACTCCTGTATGAAAGGTTTTCCTAGCTTTTGACATGCAAAAGTCGTGATTCAGTTTTAATCTAGCAGTTTTGGTGGTCGTGGACGCAGACGTGCTTTTGTGCACAGAGATCAATCATCTCGCAGTAGTTCTCAAGTTCATCTCAAAACTCTAGCATAATTCACCCGACAAACAGACTTTACAACCCACCCATTATCCACACACACCACAGTACTTTATAGAAGTTTTGCTAGTTTTTAAATTGGAAAAGTTGTAAATTAATTTCCTGACTTTGAAAAAATCTAAGTTTCGAAATAAATATAAATTTTTCTCTCAAATTTATCTTAGAACTCTAGCAAGATTTACTCAAGTTCTATGTGCTAACTCGGCATTTAATTCACAAGCATTAAGACTCACTTTTGGTTTATATTCAATACAAAACTTCTAAACTCTAAAAGTTTTATCACAGTCTTCCTGCTTGTTGAATCAGAGATCTCTCACACAATCTCACAAATTTAGGAGATCATAAATTCTAGAAATGTTACAGCTCTCTTCTCAACTTGTCTTTTCATCTCAAAGTTGCAATATTTATTGTCAACATCCTCCCAACTACTGTCAACATAAATAAATATCACCAACTTCCCCTACACTTTCCTTCATTTAATAGTCTTTTCCCGTCACCCTCTTAAGCCCGGCCCACCTACCCCTCCCGGTCCAGCACCGGGACCGCCTCCGCCAACACCCTGCTCGGCTCCATGACTTTCCCAGAAAGGTGTGGAAGTGGTTTAGTCGAAGCATACCCGTAGAAATGTGGCGTTATATCGTTTTACGTGTGTAGCTGGTGAATCTATCGCTCGGGGTAGGGTTCAGTTTCCAGTAGTGAGGCAGATTCACTTGTGGAACTCGAAGTGGTGTGTTTTGTCGAAAAGGAAAAAAGTATGGAGTTTCGAGTTTGACATGGATTCACTCTTGGAAGTCGAAGTGATGTGTTTGTCGAAAGAAGAGAGAGTATGGAATTTTCGAGCGTGAGGCGGATTCACTCATGGGATTCGAAGTGGTGTCTTTTGTGAATAGGTGAGCAGCGCTAGCTAGAGAGGTATATAAACGATTTCAAACGCGGAAAGTCTTCCCTTTTTTTTACTTGTTAATCTTACCACGTGGCCGACGTACAAATCGTACTCGTCGGATTCGCTGGTCGCCGGGACCATGGCCATGGTGGATTGGGAACCTGTGTTGGCGACTTGTGTGTTCAAGATTGTCTGGCCTTGGAATAGAGAACCTCCTGGACCTCTGGTTGCTAATCTCTGATCTCATCTAAATTAGACTGCTGCCAAAGTTCCTGAAGACTATTGTTAATACTTCTGCAACAAAGGCCATTGCAAACTTCTTCCGGCATTTCCGTTTGACCGTGCAATGTTCTTCGATACTCCTAGAATGTATTAGTGCGATGACTGAAACTGTGAGCCAGGAGATCACTTTTCCTCTGTCTGCTCCCAAGGAAATCTAGTAAGTTCTTGGACCTTACTTAGTGGGACGTGAGACGTTTATATAATCGTCAGAGAAGATCGATTGACGTTTATGTTCCGAGTTTCACTTACTAGCGGCTTATGGATAGTGAATGTTGGATTTCGTTCACATCAATTCTTCGTGCTTGTGTAAGACGACTTATTGGAAACGACATTGATTCACGGCTTTGTGGACGGCAATGTGGATTGATTCAGATCCAAGAATAGAAAGACATCCTGGAAATATCTTATACCTTGCGACTTCGGCCTAATATAATTCTTGACACTTCAAGCTTCAGTTTCGGTTAAACCCCACTCTCAAATGAGTAACTACCAATCGAGGAAGTCATCATCATCATCATCATAAAAATCATCACGTGATACATTTCTCGCTGTCAATTGCCCAACCTGAGTCCGGGACTCCGCGATCCTACAGCAACTATAACAACAACAGGAATTAATTCCCATGTCACATACAGATAGCCGAACACGAACACGAAGCGGGAATAGAGTCCGAACGTTGAAAAAGGGGAGAGCTGCACTCTCAAGCGGTGACTCAGAGATCTTCGAACATTGACCAAGTCTATATAAAGTCATCCAATATCTTCTCTTTCTCTATCATCATCATCTCAACTCAATCAATCTTCAGACACCTGATCATTAGTACCTACCTCTCCTCACCATACATTCAATCCTCACTAACTCCATCAGACGAAAATGAAGCTCTCCTTCACCACCCTCGATGTCTTCACCACCACTCGCTACACCGGCAACCCAGTAGCCATCATCGAAGTCCCGGGCTCACTATCCACCACTCTGACTCAAGAACAAAAACAATCCATAGCCTCCGAATTCAACCTCTCTGAAATCGTCTTCCTGCACCTCCCAGAAGAAGGAACCTCTCCCTCTTCCCGAAAGATTGACAGTAAGCCTCAACCCTTCACTTCCAAGCTCTCAGTCCACCTTTCCTAATCCCCACCGCAACAAACAAACAACCTAACAACCCCTCCCAGTCTTCACATCCAAGGCAGAAGTCCCCTTCGCCGGCCACCCCACCATCGGCACAACCCACTACCTACTCTCCCTCCCCTCTTCCCCTCAAAATGTAACCACCGTCCACACCAAAGCAGGCCCAATGCCCATCTCTCTCTCCTCCGGCCTGGCCTCTGCTTCAATCCCGCACTCCTACCACTTGCACGCGAAAACCTATCATTCTGCCCTAAACGGCGTCGCTAATCCAGTAGCGAGCATCGTAAACGGGATGTCTTTCATCTATGTTTCTCTGCCTTCCCTTTCTGCTCTCTCTCAAGCAACTACTAATTTGAATGAGGTGGAGTTCGGATCAACGTATAACTCTGAGGCGTTGGATGAGGGATGGAAGAATGGGTTAGTGGGCACGATGTATTATGTGTTCGTGGGAGAGGATGAGGAGGGCAGGAAGAAGTATAGGACTAGGATGTGGGGGTCCAGAGAGGACCCAGGAACCGGGAGCGCGAGTAGTGGGCTGGCGTGCTTTTTGGCGTTAAAGGGGGAGGGTAAAAAGTTTTTGTTTGAGCAGGGAGTGGAGATGGGGAGGAGAAATGAGATTGGTGTTGAGGTTGAGTTGAAAGGAAATGGGGAGGGAATTGAGAAGGTTGTGTTGAGTGGTGCGGCGGTGAAGGTTATGGAGGGGGTTTTGGAGGTTTAGGTGCGATATACATGAGGGAGAAGGGGGTTTGTGAGAGAAGACTTTGGTGCTCAACTCATCGGGTCTGAAAAAAGGAGTCTGTAGCATTGAGATGACGCTTGTCAGAAATGGAATCAAAGTTTGTGTCGTTTCAACCTCTTTTCAAGTCACATGCACAAAAGGAGAGTACTAGTCTCTGACACCAAAAAGAAACGTGAGAGAGACATGCAGTAGTGGTTTACATTTTCGCACAACCATAACAAATATTCATGATTCATAATACGAGTATAAACGCTCACTGGTTCCACCCGAGACTTCGATCTCGTCCTATTGTTGCTACGCCAATTTTATGCCCTGAACTCAAACAACCCTCAAGCTGGCAATCATACTACTGACATGAGAACCCGTTAAATCACAACGCCACACGCCCTTGTCGTTACTACCATTTATCGCAGACCATACTGTGCATCCAAATAACAAAAAGACATGTCATTAAATCAGAAGCACGAAACGCAAATCCAATCAACAAAATCAAGTGCTCCATAATCCTAGGAAGAGAAAGAACTTGGCTGAGGAGGAATTCGAAAAGCAAGAGGACGTCCGTCATTGAATTCATTCCCTAGTGGTGGAGAAGCAACACTGGACTCAGGAGTGTAGACAACAGATGATGGAGCAGGGCTACTAGTCATTGGCGAGCCATAGAGATAGGATCTTGGATCAGGTGAAGTTGCCCAGGCGACGCTCATCCTCGCAGCTCTCGATTCCTCCTGTCGCCGGACCATAAAAGCATCCTGCGATGTTCCACCGAGAAGTCGAAAAGGTTCTGGTGTAACTTCTTCGGACTTGCATGACAGAGACCCGTCTTGCCCAGCCACACTGTCAGCATCACTATCAGTGTCTTGTGTCGTCATGAACACCCTCGTCTTGTTTTGCTGCTGGAGGAGATCGAGTTGTTTTTGGTAATCAGGCAGACAATTGCTGGGTCCGCTCACGAAGGGATGGGATACAGGCTTGTGATCTGACTCGATTGACTGCTTTGGCAAGTCTGCCGGCCATTCACTTGAGGGTACTGGTGCATAACGAGACTGGAAGGCAATTCCCGGAGGGTATGGAGCACACATAGGTGGACTTCCATACATATATTGAGATGTGGAAGTTGCGGGGTTGGAATTGACAATTGGGAGTACATGTGGCATCTGGCCCATGTAGAAGTCCATTGTAGGATGCAGAGGTTGGTTCGGATAGTATGGCTGGTAATTCTGAGCGGAGGAGGCGTTGAAGCGCATTCCTACGCCGGGAGGTGCATTTTGCGCCGTACCATCGTCCTTGGAATGGTGCTCCAATAGCTTGATTTGCATTTCATAGTCTCGCAGAGCATGATTGCTCTGAGAGTAATTCCCTAGCTCAGACCCAGGCTCGACATGGAAATCAGGCTTAGAAGGACCATCTTTGTTCCTGCCGGCGGTTGGGTCGAGCTGCTTGGAAAATGTTAGCTATTGTCCAGAACTATCCTCCCAGCACACTTTATTTTTGGGATGCAGACGTTCTTGAAGCTTGATCTTGACAGATTCAGCCTTATTATCTATTTGCTTCAGGCTTTTATCAAGGCCACTGCTTCCGATTGCCCCGAGAACGTGGACTCGACGCCACGAGCTGGCTACTGCTGAAATTTGCTTACAAGAGGAGATGCAATAGCTTG
This sequence comes from Mollisia scopiformis, assembly GCF_001500285.1. NCBI lineage: Eukaryota > Fungi > Ascomycota > Leotiomycetes > Helotiales > Mollisiaceae > Mollisia > Mollisia scopiformis. Next base: position 908,831 of record NW_017263596.1, read on the forward strand.
CCCTGCATCCTGGTCGATTCTTCTCTGCAGATGTCTCTTCTTGTTTTCCAATTCCAGAATCTCGAGCTGTAGCTGGTAATCGTTCAATGCATGGTTGGGGCCTCCTCTTTGACTTGCTTGGGACAGCTTCTTTTGTTTGATAGTGTCTAACTCAATATAAAATTGGCGACGGCGCTCCTGGGACATTGAGTCAATCTCCCTCACAAAGGCAGTTTTCCTGACCGCGTATTGACCAGAATTTGGTCCTTGCGAAGGTGCAGGTGGATGCTCAGCCTGGCTGGTGGACCCCATGCCTGCTTTGAGGATAGGTCCGGGTCGTTCCGAGATGGTATGATCTGCGTATTGATACTCCATGCCGGAGGGGATTTCATGCTCAACTGTGACCATTTTGGCGGGGATAATCAGTCGGAAGAGGAAAAAGTGGTGTGACGGAAGCTGTTTCGTTTCGTTTTGGAGCAGGGAGCGGTGATCGTCGGAGATCTCAAAACCTTAAAAGATATGGCTCAGTGTGATTGATGAACAAGATTTTGAAAAACGAGCACAATCACCAGAAGATATTTCAGGACTGTTGAAGAGAGAAGGGAAGATTGCTTGCTGGATAGGGAGATATAAGCTGAAACAGACAAGGCAGCCTGCCTGATTCAAGGCAAATCAGACCTTCGCCTCGGGTCGCACTGCAGCCTTATGCAATACGCCACATATCACGAGATGAAGAAACAATGAGAATTCGAAATAAAACTTCTTTGAACAGCAATTGCCCTACACTTCATTGAAAGATACTGGTAGAATGATACGAAGCTAAAGCTGAGCAAGATGGAAAGAGTTAAAAGGATATGGTCACGTGATATTGCTTCAAATGGTGAGAATGACTTACTTCAAATTGCGAACATCCTCCTCAATGTCAATTCGTTTTCGGAGAAATTCAATACTGACAAGTACAGCTGACAACACATGCGTACTGTCTGCTGCGTTTCAAACGTTGCTCGACTCACCAGAAACGTCACCCCTGCAAGAGCCAGTGATTCAAGTCAAAGCGGAGGATCTACAAACTTCGCGATGCTGTTTCAACCCCACAATCAGATCACCCACCAACGGCAGATCATAGCGATTCATTCTCTCGACACATTTTGTGTCAAGTCTTGGCATCTGAATCTATGCTTTGGGCATGTCGATGCGGCTTAAACAACATCCGTCGCTGAGAATAGCCCAGCTGAATGGCCAGACTGTTACCGAAACTGTTCGCAAGAGTTTCGAGCCTATGAACAGGCCGCAGAGGCTTCAAACAAGGTCTCAAGTGAGAACAGACATCCAGAGCCGCGTCATCTGAGTTTGTGCTTTCATCTCGTCAACAGCCGTGTGGCTTGAGAGTGAGGAGAGAGTCGACGGTCTTGGCATCTGAAACTGTCGGTGACAACCTGACATGGACGTTAGCGTGCTGTTGAAGATATATATGTTAGTTAGTTCTTCAAGCTCTTCAGTCTTGGCAGCACTTCAGTTCTTTACACTCATCGTCTATTTCAGTCTTCGCATTTCTTCGTCGTTCTTCGGCTGGTCCGCTTCACTTCATTCATTCAAAAGTCCATCTTAATTACAAATCTACAACATAATCATCATGCAGCTCCAATCAGTCCTCTTCTCTCTATTCCTCGCCACAGCAGTCGTTGCTAAGGGCGATGGCAACAAGACACTCTCTACGGCCGGTGAATGCAAAGAGATGAAAAGCCTCAACAAGCTCGTCGAACTCGCATCAAACACCACTAAGCTCGACAAAGTCACTAAGAACAACGCCACAAAGATTGCCGAGATCCAAGCCAAGGCTTCAGATGCCTCCACGCAGCTCGACACCCTTCAAAGCAACTCAACTCTAATGTCTGCCTGCGCCGTCATCGATGCTGAAGCCGCTGAAGAGGACCAATGCCAAGAGACCTTCGTGCTCCAGAAATTCGTCGCCTTCGCAGCAAACACCACAGCCATCTCTACCTTCACCAAGAACAACGCCACCAAAGCTGCCGAGATCCAAGCCAAGGCCTCAACAGCATCCACCAAGCTCACCGAGCTTACCAGCAACTCCACACTCCAAGCATCTTGCCCAGCTGTTGCGCAGAAGGACGAGTGCAAGTTCATGGACGGACTTCAGAAGTTCGTGGACGTTGCAAACAACCAGACTAAGTTGGACAAACTCACTGACGGAAACACGACCAAGGAGGCTGATATCAAGGCCAAGGCTGCGACGGCTCAGACGAAGTTGACGGCTATGCAGAGCAACTCGACTCTTGTGTCGGCCTGTGATGCGTTGAAGACGAGCAAAGATGGAACTTCTACTTCTGCCAGCTCTGCTGCTTCTACCACTACGGCTGCTGCTAAGTCTGCTGCTATGATCCTGAAGGGTGCTAGTGCTGGTGGAGCGGTCCTTTCGACGTTGATTGCTGTGTCGATTGGAATGTTTATGTTGTAGGGGATGAGTGTATATACATGGCTGTAGTCAGGTCATATGAATAGACTCGGCAAATGTGCTGGACTAGCTGCATCCTCTCTCTTCAATCGAACTCAATATACGTTCATTGCCACATCTGATGCCGACTTCGGTTGTCAATCTGATCTTCAGAGATCACTCACTGTTCCATGCTCTGAAATGTCGTAACTACGAATTTGTTTTGTCTCTGTGGAGCTAAGTATACTTGTTATGAACTATATGCTAACCTAGTGGCTGTTTGAACTTCATCCAGTCTCGATTTACCTACCTTCACCACAGCTAAACTTCGTCGAAAGTTCTACCATCCCATTTCCTTTTCACATATCTCATACTTGGTGGTTGGCGGCCCACAGTGGTCTCAACGGGCAGTTCAAGTCTGATTTTGAGTGGACATGGACCCTGACCTGACAATTATCCGTTCACGTCTTAACTTGACCTGAATTGAAAGCTGGTTCTGCCCACGGGGACCATCAGTGATGGGTGTAGACAACTTTGATGACATTGCCATCCCTGTCCCGAGTGGAAGCCCATGCATCCCCATTCCGTTTGAACAAGTTCTTTAGCCCTCGATTCGGCCATGCAACCTGACTCTTCTTATAAAATTCATAAACCGCAGCTGCACTTGGCGCTGAAAGCGTGATATTTGATAATCTGAGCTGAGGTGATTCCTTCATCGAGAATACGACATTCACCGTTTTCTCTAATGTAATGCTCCCCTTCGACCACAAGCCCCATTCCGTGACAATGCCAAATTGTAGCGTGCCAGGAGAATTTGGATCTATCACCAACAGGGAATCCCAAGTGGAGGAAGTACCTCTTCATAAAAAGAGCAGGCACTATCGAGGTGCGAAACATGGATCACAGGCAGTACCGGCAATATGGACCTCATTTCCCCCTTCTTCTGGCCACTCCGAATCGAACGGAGAGTATGCAGGAGCGCTGTTATGATCTCTGGCGTACGTGCTTTCTCTACTTTCATGTCCTTGACGAAGCGGGACACGTGGTTTTTATGTTCCCTCGCAGCTTTATAAAGTGAATATGCCAGTTCAACATTTGTAGCTGCAGCGCATACTAGTGCGTGAATTGTTTCTTTTTCGTCCTCAACGTAGTATTGTTGGCCGCTCCTGCTAGAACGCACACGAACACCGTGATTTGACACACTCGAGCATCTCTTCTCGAAAAACTGCAGCATCTCGGCAGCATCTTCTTGGAACATTGCTGCCACGGAAACGAGCTTTTCTGCTCTCTCCTCATGAATTCTGAAACCGATTCTCTCAAACCTGTAATCGCGCTTGTGTAAGCGATCCCATACTGCGTTCCTATACACTTCTTGCTTTTTCATTACTTCTGCGATTGCTTGACTCATGGACCTTAGCGCTTTTGCTCTTCGATTGATTTCAACATTCGAAGTATCTGTGTGCCGCAACGTGGGCTTGGTGTCCGGGTCCAAGTCGGGACCATCTTCTGCGTCTTCGTTTGAACAGTTTTGGGGGACTCCAAGAAAAAAATCTTCGTCTTCGACATCAATTACGGAGGCACGGGAGTTGTCTCTCGAATATTGATCGATTTCCTCGTCTATCTTTTGTATATTACCAGTCCTGTAGTCAGGAATAGCGTCGTCTTGGGTCCTCTTTTCACTAAAATATGCAGCACCCAGGTATTTTCCCCAGCCATCTTCGTCAGAGCTCGGCTGAGAAGATTCAGCAATGCCATTATCTTCTTCTTTGTTCTGTACAGCGCTATTAATATTCGTGGATCGCAACATTGTATATTCATCTTGATCAGTGCTTGATTCTGAAGCGTCATCGTCATTGGTGTCGGACGTAGCAGTATGTCCTCCAGCATTGCCATTATCGTTGTTTAAGAATTCTTGCTCAGTATAGCTTGCAGCGTCGGGCATTGAATCGCTAGACTGTCTCTCAATGATCGTGTATCCTTCGGCAACTCGACGAGATATGTTGTCACTACTCTCAGAGTGAGACCTGATATTCTGTTCTGCCGATGCCAAGACCTTGTCACCAGGTTCTTCAAGCTGCATTGTATCATACAACAGCCCTCTGTCACCCATCTCCAGGACATACTTCTTGATGACCTTTTTATGCCTTCCCAAAGTTCGACTCGAGAAGCCCTCCATAATCAACTCTTTTCTAAAGGCCTTCCAGACAAGTTTATCATCATCCGGATATGTTGTCAAGATACTCTTCTCCTCATGAGTTCCTCGCGCTTGCAAGCTAGCTGTTACCCAATGCAGAGATTGTTTGATATCTCTCAACTCCTCGCCATGCGCATCCATGTACGCTTCGACCTTTCCCTGAGAACCAATAGCCAGCATATTCAAGAACAGTGATATGGCTTGAGTGTAGCTTGAAACTTCTCCCCTGATCTTTCCCAGGTCTTGCGACTCTCCGCTGCCGAATCTGAATCGTTGCCATAGCTTTGTTACACTCCTCTTCTCATCCGACAAAGCATTGTACTTCTCGAGAATCTGCGTCAAGATGTTGAGCACTCGTCTGCAGTCCCCCGCTAGCGTAGCTAGCTCCTTCCTTCGGTTGTCTTCCTTCTGATTCAGAATGGAATCAGGCTTTGAGACTTCGACTTGGAGGCGGTTGAGGACGAGGCGCAAAGAGTTGACCTCACGTGTGAGCTTGTCGTGGACTCCACAGGCCTTGAGAGCATTCTGTACTGTATTGTACGCTATTTGAGTGAGGATGATGAAGTCTCCGATTGAGTAACCGAAAGACATAGCGGTGGAAGTCAGGTGGGGTGAGACGAGGCTGTGGATGCGCCGGTCACAACAAGTAACTCATTCGTCTTCAACAGAAGTTTGGGGATTAATGCACGAGCTCCATATAGGATGGCAATTTTTGAGATTATGCGATATTAAACTGGGCAAGTGAAAAAGTAGAGCTGTGGAAAAGTTGAGGTTGCCCGACTATCACGAGGCTTTGCTGCATCCCAGCACCTGCATATTGTGGCTTGTGAGGCGGATTGAGAGGGAAACCTCACTTAAGACAATATCCCGTCTTTGAAGAGAAGCAGTGTGCCGTTTGTTCAACAGCAACACTTGTTGGTGAGGCTGGGTTTTAAGGACCATAATCACCTACACGACACGTAGCTGTAGCCTCTAATCCGTCCCATTCGAACTTTACGCCTTTTTAGCCTCATATCATCCTTTCGTGCTTGCATTGCAATGGAACAAAAGGTTGAACCGAAAAAAGGAGACTCGAAGAAAGGAGCTATTGAAGGACAAGTAGTACCACAGCATCCCGGAAGTACCAAAGTGGTGGAGGAAATGTCTTCCTCTCATGATCAGCTATCTTTTCGACCTAGCTCTCTAGAGAACCACAGCCTCGACCTCCACAATGATCATTCTGCAGCTTCCGAACATCGAATATGTCGCAACGACGAGATCGATCACTTCAAGGGTAGCAAAGAAGAGCTCAATGACGAAGAGGAGAATAATGGACTCCTAGGAGGTGTAGACGATATTGAAAATTCAACGACTCGGATCGAAGATTCAGGACCACGCACCTCTGATGTTCCGGAACCGTACTCGTGGGAATCTTGGCTGGGGTCCACTCAGGCAATGGACGAGGGGACCGCGATATTTGAATACTCAGACTCGGGGCCGTTTAAAGTCCTCAACGTTCGACCCCCGGAAGATTACAGCAATGATCCAAATATCGTCGGTACGCTGTGTGTCATGTGTCGCTGGATGTTCGATCATCTGCGCTTGATCATTGACTACTTTACATATCCCCTGTACCGTCTGATGTTTACGTTAAGCATTGGAACTCTAGCTTGCGGCTTAAGCTTGCAGCAGACAGCGGTTGTAGAATGTGTAAGATGATGTTGTTAGATCTCAATAGTAGCCACTTTACAGAGACGGACGAATGGCCTTTGCAGATTCAACTGATCTTTGAAGAACGCAGAGTACTAAAATTGTGGATCTCATGCGAAGTCAATCACGCGTGGCTCAGATCTGTAGTTTCCATCTTCCCAGCGACTGTACAAGGTACGTATGAGCTATTTAGTACTCTTGTACAATATCAGTCATCCAGTCGTCTAACATTTATAACAAAGATCATAGAGGTGCCTTGCACAATAAGACTTCAGATGAAAATGCTTTAAATCTGGCAATTAACTGGCTCAGACAGTGTGTAGCTGACCATAGTTCTTGCGGGACAAGGAACCATGGCGTCAAGCTTCCATCTAGGCTACTTGAGCTCCATTCGAATGCCATAAGACTTCGAGAGGCGTGTGAAGTCAGTAGAAATATGAAGTACGCTACACTCAGGTAAGTCTCAAATTCTCGGAGCAGAGCTTCCTGTAGATTTTCTTTGCTACATCAGAAATTATACTTCTCGTTCGTGCTCTGAAAACGTTTTTCTCTTAAGACATGAATCTCTGTTTTATTTTCACCAAAATAAATGATAAAGAAGTTTAACGACTCTGAGATCTTCACCACAGCCACTGTTGGGGACCAAGAGGAGTCGAGGCAAAACTCACAAAGGAATTGCTGGAAGACTTTCGTGCGAATATTCGGCCGGAGTCTCTCCCAAGAACATTTCAGGATGCTATCTCTATCACCCGGAGACTGGGGCTTGCATATCTTTGGATTGATTCCTTGTGTATCATACAAGACGATCCTGTTGACTGGGAAAAGGAGTCGATTTCTATGAGCGAAGTGTACGGCAACTCTTGGGTCAATATTGCGGCGTCCTGGGCCAAAGACTGTAGCGAAGGGTGCCTCTACAGGAGCAACCCCAAAATAGACAGATTCCAAGTCGAAGTCAAAGCTTGGCAAGATCGTCAAGTACGGTTGCAGACCCTAGAAGTGATCCCGGCGAACATGGTGTTGAATTCAATATCAATGAGCGTGCTGTCAGATCGAGGTTGGGTACTCCAAGAACGTCTCCTTTCGCCTAGGACGCTACATTTCACCAAAGCACAAATATTCTGGGAATGTAATACGCTACTGGGATGTGAAAGCTTTCCAAACGGAGTTCCCGCATGTACTACTGTGTCTGATATCCATATCGTCAAAAATAATTTGTCAGAGCAATGGCACAGGATCATTACCAAATACACTCGTTGCAATTTAACGCAACGTCGAGACGTACTTGTGGCGATGTCTGGTATTATCAAAAGGTTACAGGAACAAAGGCAAGACATTTGTGTTGCGGGAATTTGGAGACAGGACCCCGAGATGCAACTTCTTTGGATGAGGTCCCCAAGTGACGTCCAGAAGGCTCGATATCTGTACACAGCTCCAACGTGGTCATGGGCGTCATCGCAAGGCCCAATACAGCAACAAGAATGGCGATTCATGTCCAAAGAGCAATGGTTCGTCCGGGTACTTAGGATGAACACTAACCCCGTCGGCCAAGATCTTCTTGGTGAGCTTCGTGGAGGCACACTTTCACTAGCATGCAAGTCGCTCTTACAGGGCAAAATTCAGTTTCGTGCGAATGCGTATGTGACTGGGATCAGACTAGTAGTTGACGCTGGCTCCAGAAAGACGCCAGTTGACGTCGCTTGCAGGCTTTGGTGGGATACTTTTTCACGCTATGAATATGTCTTCCTCTTGCCTTTCGTTTGCAGCAAAGGGGGAAACGACACGTATGGTCTCATTCTTACTGCTAATGCCAGTAAAAAAGCGACGTATGAGAGGGTTGGATATTTCGAAGAATCGTGGCCCGCGCGTGAAGAAGTCGAGTTTCGAGATATTATTGCTCTCAAGTACGTGATCAAGAATGCTCACTATCGAGCGTCAGAGGCGGCTTTTGAAAGTTTCATGCATACTGGAAACGAGGAATGGGGTATAATTACTATTATCTGAGCGTAGGTAGCCGTGGAAAGTCAAGAGGTCAATTGCAATAGCCTCAATCTATATTTCACCACATGATAACCTACCTACCTGCCGTGTTTGTGACTAGTGATGCACTAGAGACCTGCAGCCTTGACCTCTGCGATGATTGTTCTGCAGCTTTCGACCATCAAATATTTCGCAGCGAAGGAATCCATGACTCTGAGAGTAGAAGCGAAGATCTGGAGGATGAGGAGAAATGAAAAAGCAGCTCCACGCTACTGACTCGGGTCGGGATCGTGATGTCAACTAACCTTTTTTTTAGTCTTAGTATAATTAGATATTCTTCTTCGCACACCACATCATACCACTCCACAATAATATCTCTGCCTCTCAATACGGAAAGAATCAAGGACTGTTCTTGCCTCCGTTCGTCGACAAGATGCAATCTCCAAATTATAACACCACACCATTATCACCGCCCCTATCCGCAGCTCCAAAGAGGTCCTTAAAATTCATCGCGATCTTCCGGGGTCCTATCTGCATTGTTGTTCTTTACCTTTTCAGCAGCTATGTCGTTGCTCTCGCCCTCGCCGTGGTATATCTCTTTCTCCGGCTCCTGGAATCGCTAATACCAGATGCCCATCTATTCTTTTCCGGATGGAGCTTCTCCGGCTTTTTGTTCAAGATTTGGTTCCCACTTTTCATGCTTGGCATCAGTGTGGAGGTACTCACGTACGCTGCATGGTTTCTGATGGGAGTATTAAGGAAGCGCGAGGATGGCGGCGACCAGAAGTACAGGATCTTGGCGGAAAGTGTCTGGCGGGCAGTACATATGGCTATTCGTTGGGCTATGGATAGGTAGATATGTTCGTCTTTTCATACCGAATCAGGAGAACCACGAGAGAGGAGAAACAGGCGTGGACCGCCCAGGTTGACTAGGCTTCCACACAAAGAAGGCTCAGATCGGCTTATACTTACCGCTACTGAAAGCAAGAGAACAACATATTAGAGAGTTGGATACTTCCAAGAACAGATCCATTCTCCTGCCAACATTCAATATCCTCTCCGTCTGCAAGAGATTGTCGAGGATACTCCTCATCGAGCGCTAGATGAGGCTTTTGAAAGGCTCATCGATCATGGAGACGAGCAATGGGGTGTGATTACTATCATATAGAATTGAAATGTAGATGTGCAGAGTGTGGAACTCTGCTTGCGGAGACAGCTCGTTGTGAAATAACATGTTCAGATTAATATGCACTTGCAAAGCATCTAATCAACAATTTGGTACCAGAACAGGATTCAAAGGGAACATGAGCAATTGAGAAGCTGATGAAAAACAGTAAAAGATGTGCAGGTAGGAGGAAAGCAATTCTGTCATACTATGATATGTATTTCTTCCTTCTCCTCGCTTTGGCGTCTTTATTGTCCTCATTCGGTGTCAATAGAACATGATCTGCCTGGACAGATTCCTGCTCATCTGCTCCAACCACCCAGGTATTTACAACCTGCTTGACCTCTTTCACCTTCCTCTCTTGTGTCTTTGCTTCTCCCACTCGTCTGATATAGCCTGCATACACCACAACTTCTGCCACGCCCACCAGCATACTACCACCCATGCTCAAAGCTAGTCTCATGGGAGTGCTCCACCATCTTGCTGTAATCCATATTCCTGCAGCACATGCCACGATACTGATCAAAACATTGAATATCAACGTCATTTGTCTGTCAACATCTGCGTATGTCGTACCGTCATCATCGGGATCTGATGTCTCGATTGATTGATAGCTGGAGGGGAAAGCATGTGCAGCAGAGGCCATTGGGAAGCGCTGGGCAAAGGTTTCCGCTGGCGGAGGCGGATTCGTCATGCGTTCGTAGGAGCGGGCTTCTTCCTCGCGGCGGAGACGAGCCATCAGAGCTTTGTATTCTGAAGTCTACTAGCAGATTTGATTAGCCTTTGGACTTCTGATTGGAGCTGTTCGACGATCTCGCATCTTGCTCCAAGATTGACTTACAGGCTCAGGTTTAGGTGGAGGTGGTGGAATATATATTCTCGATCCTTTGAGTAGCAACTCCAATCTACATGGCTCTATCCCTTGTTCTTTCATTTGATTCGACAGATCCACCACCTGTCCATGCGAGATTGGATTGCCAATCTTTGCATTCTTTAGAGTTGGCTCTGTAGACGTAGCTTCTCTGGTATTCTCTGCTGAAATCTTCTGTGGGTCTGTTGTATTCTCTGCTGGCTGTTCTTGGCCATGTATCTCGTGCTCCTTGGTTTCATCTTCCTCGGCGTTATATTGCTTCTCTTCCAAGGATGATGCGACTCGTAGGCTCTGGATCTTTTCCAGAGCCTCCACTATCGACGCTGTCATGGTTAGCAGCACCATGTTGTCATATTTTCATCTCATCTTGTAGTGATGTTTGTGTTCGAAGTCTGAAGATTAGGTGACAGCTTGAAGCTTGTCGCGTGGACCTGCCGCGGTGCTTCAGATGACCCGACAATGGTCTAGTCTAGCCGAGAAAAATATATTCGGAAGTCTACTGCTTCAACAATTTCACCACCATCTTCGTGTACGCCCTTCCGTTCCACAGTCGCTTGAACACTTCCTAGGTTTCGATTCGATTACGACCGGTTTCCAATGCTATAATACTCGGATTAGAAGCACGTCTTTTCCTACAAACGGAGGAGCTAGGGCGATGAGGATCCGATCAACGAGAGCTTCGATGCTTCTCAAACGAACCCCAACATCGACCTCACAGCTATTTTCTACATGTTCTAGATGTCAATTGGCCGCTAGAAGACCACAGCTACCTATTGCGACTACATTATGTCGCCATCCAGCTCGAAGGAGGCAGTCAGCTTGGGCGCAAGCTGTTTCCGTCGCCTCGAATGTTTTCTCCAATGCGACATCTCGCGCCGCAAGCGATGGAAACATCAGCGTGGACCCTCTGCGGATGGTAGCTAAAGAGCTGAAGTTCTTGACGGGAAATATTCGACAGCTTCTAGGGTCCGGGCATCCGTCTCTGGATACAGTCGCAAAGTACTATACTCAAGCTGAAGGAAAACATGTGCGGCCACTCATTGTGCTTTTGATGTCCAGAGCTACATCTCTGTCACCAAAAGCAGCTCGATACGGTGGCCAGCAGAGTGCTACAGACATTGACAATGCTATCTCCCCTCTGTCAATACTTTCAGATGTCAATCCCTCGACGCCGTCAACAAATCCGATTGCTCATACTCAAACTTCCTATCCCGTAGGCGACAGCGAGATTCTTCCATCGCAAAGACGACTCGCCGAGATCACCGAGCTGATACATACTGCCTCGCTGCTTCACGACGATGTTATTGACCATTCAGTATCTCGACGTGGAGCACCATCCGCAAATCTCGAGTTCGGGAACAAAATGGCTGTTTTGGCAGGAGACTTTTTGTTGAGTCGAGCTTCGGTAGCTCTAGCTAGGTTACGAGACGCCGAAGTGACTGAGTTGCTTGCCACTGTCATTGCAAATCTCGTGGAGGGAGAGTTCATGCAATTGAAAAACACAGCTCGGGATGAAAAGAACCCAGTTTGGACAGAAGATGCAATTACATATTACCTTCAGAAGACGTACCTGAAATCTGCGAGTTTGATCTCGAAGTCATGTCGAGCTGCAGCCTTACTGGGTAGTGCCGATGTTCCAACTGTTGATGCAGCATATCTATATGGGAAGAATTTGGGGCTTGCGTTCCAATTGGTGGACGACATGCTAGACTACACTATCAGCGAAAAGGAATTGGGCAAACCAGCTGGAGCGGATCTGGAGCTAGGTCTGGCTACGGCACCTCTGCTGTTTGCCTGGAAGCACAACCAGGAACTAGGGTCTCTGGTGGGCAGAAAGTTCTCTCAAGAGGGCGATGTGGCTAGAGTAAGTAGTAAAGCCAAAGCTTCCCCACTGTTCGCTGACATGATCACAGGCTCGAGAACTGGTGCTGCAGAGCGATGGGCTAGAGCAGACGCGTGCTCTAGCTGAAGAGTACGCAAACCGAGCTATAAACTCGATCAGTTCATTCCCAGACTGCGAGGCGAAGGAAGGTTTGATAGATATGGCTATCAAGACACTAAAGCGACGGAAGTGATATAATGTGCTACGTGACTGCTGTATATTACAACCTCCTCTTACATGGCAACGTTCCTGCCAGCTGTATAATGACATGCATTGGGGTACGGCATAGATAAATGTATTATATGGCAAGCTCTCCATCGTATATCAGAGGATGGAGAGTAAAATAGACGACCGAAGTATACCTTATTACCACCAGTATCATCTCACTTCATTCGCTTTAACTTTCAAATTTGTGAGACATTTGCATTTCAGATGCTTAGCCAAAGCAGTATTCAAACATTGCAATAATAACTTGGCCAGAGACGCGGGCATATGAACTCGCTTGAAGCTCAGGGGTAAATCACATGCCGAGGCTCATAGCGCGTCTTCGCTTCACGACACGACTTTGAACCTCGCGTCAACAATCCATTTTACACAACACAAACGCGTTCATGGATATCCAACACAGAATTGAACAAGCTTGGCCGTTGATTTCACAAAATGGCTTCGGTACCAGGTAGTCGAAAGTAGGCTTCAAACAAACTCGGGATTCAATCATGCTGACAAAACTTTCTTTGTCAGGACCTCGAACATGAAGACATATTCTCGACGCGTCAATGGGATCGCAGAAGGTCCTCCTACCAAGAAAAGGCGTCTCGATGAAAGTTCTGCTGCAGAGACTGTGCCGCCAGCGCCCCAATTCAAGAAATCGTCAATCCAAAATTACTTCAAGCCTCTGCTCCTATCCTCAAGTCCTCCACTCCAATCTCCCCTCCCGTCCTCAGATGCTATCGAACCTGCGTCTACTCCGCCATCATCTCCCCCACCGGCGATACCAAGTTCCCCTCCAGATTCGAAGCCTCTGAAGAAAAGAAGACTCAAAACACGACCGGTCCTCCAGCCAATCGAGAATGGATCTGTGAAAGTCGAGAAGAACCAGGAAACCAACAGCAAGCTCTCACAGATGCGCCTGGATCTCGGACAGCAGGTATATGAGGAGTGTTCAGTCTGCCATTACTACTACGACCGCAGCGATCCTACAGACAGAAAGGCGCACGACAAATACCATGATTTTCATACGAACAATGTCCAACCTAAAACCGAGGATCCGAAGGTTGTGCTATGGGAAGAAAATATCGATGATAAACACCACTCAATCCGAGCCATATGTCGGACTTCATCCTCGACATTGAAGGAGGGATTCGTGGAAGCGTTTTCTGCTACGTATCAGGACATGGGAGGAGAAGGTATCGATGAGTTGAATCTTTGGTCCGAGATCAAGAATCCGCACGATACTACGGATGAGCGTAAAGTACCGCGGTACAAGGGATATATGTACTTGGTTGACCGTCACCCGGTCAGTATCCTGCTGGTTGAGCGCATCAAGTCAGCAATTTTCTTCCCATTCAAGGATACCCTCGAAGTAGACGAGGCTAAGGGAAAGCCACAAGATGTCTGCAAGATGTCAGTTGATAGAATCTGGACGCGATCTAGCCATCGAAGGAAGGGTTATGCCACAAGATTGGTGGACATAGCACGTTCGAATTTCATTTCCGGATTGGCACTTGGGAAGAAAGATGTGGCGTTCACGTCCACGACGCAAGATGGAGGTCGATTTGCGAAGTCTTATTGCAAGGGATTATTTGAGGGAGCGGAGTACTTAATGACTTTGTCTTGATAGATTGGTTCAGGAGTCGTTTGTATGATACCCCTGCATGGATACGGCGTTGGGTGGAATAATAGGACAATACAGAGTCTCATTGATGGATGAGTTTTTAGCTCAACACTATTCCTTGATCGATGATGGCTATCACATCTTCACGCTATGCTCTGTCGTTCATCTGAAACAGTCTTCAACGAAGCTCTGGTAGTTCCGGGCCCATGGTACGCTAAAGTCATGGTTCCTGAATTTTATTATGGGTGCATTCGTCCCAGCTCAGCACATTAGCCTCAAAAACACTTTTTCACCACGGCCGGAGTATCATTCATAAAACCCCTGCGCACAATGGAAAAAGTATTTCTCAATACCCTAAGCCTGCTGAAAGTTCGTCTCTAACTCCTAGTCTCTCGTCAAGTCAGACATTCTCTGAACACTCATCAGATATGGGTACCAGTTGATCAGATGCTCTGGTTGCCAAGACTTTGAGCATAATACACCAATATCCACCCGTCACACAGACAAGATGATTCGTCGCATTTCAGATGTGTCTGTGTTTGTGAGACTCCGGGGAAATTTTGTGACGATTCCCCACATCAACTGGTGGCAGCAGCCGCTAAAATAAGCTTTCGGCTGTCTCCTTATCAATGAAATGGTCTGTGCCCGATGAGAATCATAGGCACCGAGAATCCCGAGTTACAACAACAGAACACGAGCCTCACGATCTCGTCAATGATCGAACGAATGCGATCACCATAGGACTGAGACATCCGGTGGCACATACCCATCGCCATGTCTGCAGATTTCCCAAGCTCGAATCCCTTCCGGCGGAAAGCCTCTGCAACGGCAACTCCAACCCCTCAAAGCAACCCCTCCACCACCCAACATGCCGCCTATCAAGCAGCAGATCCCCAGCCTGGGTCTCTCAGCCTCGAAAGTATAGATGTGCCGAAGAAAATCACGAAGAAAGTCCGTGTACAATCTCCTCCTCCGCTGTCTCCATCGACTCCGTCCCTACCGGACTCGAACTCTACCATTGGGGAAGAGAACTACTCCTTCTCTGCCAGACCTCCCACGCCACCGATTCCTCAAGATGACGACCCTTTTGACACCACCACATCCGATATATCCGAAGATGAAGAGCTTAGCAAACCAAATAAAGCTCCAGCAAACCCTTTCTCACGGACGTTGGAAACAATGGAGCATCCCCAGCGAGATATACCTACTATACCCCCAACAGGTGTTTCAAGTCCGGGCCGGGCGTCAATGGATGTGGAAGCTTTCAAGAGACTGTTAATGACAGGAAGTGCTGAAGTAGGAACGTCTACACCGCCGACTGCATCTCAAGTCCATGTTGTACATGCATTGGGTGATGGAGGAAGCAGCACGGATGCATCATCTGTCTCAAGGCAGTCTATATTTGAAGCTATACAGGAACCCCATCCGGAATCACCTAGGACATCACACGAGATATCAGAACCAGAAGATGACCGACGACAGCTAAGGGGAGAGATATCGTATTCATCGGGAAGGAAGAAGCCCCCACCACCAAATTCGAGGCATGGTAAGCTGATAAGAGTGGAACTACGAGATGACACCACATTGAGTGCTCTTCAGTCACCCCCAACACCAGGATCCATCACATCACAACATTATTTTAGTTCGAGTCCTCGCTCGCAGACAGACCTCAACAAACCGTTACCTCCAGCACCCAATCGTGCCAGCCATGATTCAGACCGGGAATCCATATTCGATAAAGAAGCCGCGGGCAAAACACCGGAGTCACCATCACCGGAGTCATTACAACAGAAGAAAACAGCACCAGCTCCCCCTTTGAGTCGACGGCATAGCCAAAAAGTCCCAGAATCCAAGCTCAATCGCCCTGCTACCGCCAGACTATCTCCGAAACCCGAAGAAGAATTATCTTCAGCTTCTTTGACACCACCCCCCAACGAGAATACAAGACCACGATCAAACAGTGGACGTGCACCCCCACCTCCAGCACCACCATCTCGCCGAATCGGTTCAGTAAGAATGAACTCTTCATCACAAAACTTACCATTATCTTCACCGTCCAGTGTATCACTACCTTCTCCACCTCCAGCCCGAGGAACAGCTCGATCCATATCAGGAGGCAAACCACCATCTGTACATAGTATGGACCTCTCCACCCCAAGCAACAAACGAGCCTCGGTCATGCCACCGCCCCCTCCACCTCCTCGACACGGCCGTACGAGTTTCGACGGCCAATCTCCTGGTACTTCCAGGAGAACAAGTAGTGACTACCCTCGACGAAGTATGGATAGTGCGAGAAGAGGTTCAGCAGCAAGTTCTGTGCTACAGATGCCAGAAGAAGTTCAAGGACCCGCTGGACATGATATCCTGGCTGATTTGAGTAAATTGCAAGCGGAGATTGATGCGTTAAGGAATCAGGCGGAAAAGGAAAGAGTTTTATGATAGGTTTTGTTGCATACCTAGGATTGAGAGGGATGAAGATAGAGGGGCGAAAAGAGGCTGTGAATACGAATAATGTATTTAGGGCAGACGGACATGATATCAATGGATTGAGATGAATATCCAATACCAAATCCTGGCTTACCGGCTGTTTTGAGTGAGCTTGGGACATTCAACAAGAGTTCGAACTCGCTAAAACAAAGCACGCCTCGCCAGCCAACCATTAACGCCTCTATTTGTAGCCGAGTGTAGATGGAGTGCTGAAAGTAGGACCTAAACACGGCTGAGGCAAACGTGCATGAGCTGAGCATTTCAGCTCTAGAATGTCACTCTGCTTTAAAAACAAACCTATTTGAGAGCACCACCCTTCCAGCAGTTTTACCTCTTTATCTCCAGTTCTGCCAGATAGATTGTCATCCGAGTACTCTCGGATATTCTTGCCTACGTTCTCGCCTACATTCCTTGGTTTGTTACCCCTTTGTATCAGGAAAATGTTTTTGTAACTTGACAAACATCACAGCTCAAATCCACCTAGTTGAGAACTCTACAATTCATTCCATAGGCTCGGACATTCTCGAAGAAGTTTATACACAATGTCCGCCATCCAACTCCCAAAGGATCAATACGCTCACGTGGGTGCACCATCAGAGTGGTGGTGGCACATCGGTACCATCTCCACGGCCGACGGATCCCGGACCTTTGGCTTCGAAATCAACGCTACCGGTATAACTGGCATTGCATCCTTCTCTCAAATCAGCATCACGGATGTCCAAAACCAGATCCATTACCAGAGCAGCGCCGTGTTTCCCTGGGACGCTAATTGGGCAGAAAGCGACTCCACCAAGGCATGGTTTGTGAACGTTGGAAAGGCTCCTAGTAATGGATCTGTCAGTATGACTGGCAATGACTTCGGACAGAAGAATGAGATGTCGATTGTAGGAGAATTCCTCGACGCGGAGACCCAAACGCCTTGTTCGATCAATCTGTCGCTCCATCAAACGGGTCCTCCTCTCTTGGTATTTGGAACGGGCGTTCACACTGATGTCAACCCACAAGGCAAGACTCCTCTGACCAAAAACAACTATTACTACTCATTCACACGTCTCTCCGCCGTCGGATCTATCTCCATGGGCTCAGAGAAGGTGTCGGTAGTCGGTACGACCTGGATGGACCACGAATACGGCGCCTTCCCCAACAACTTCACATGGGCCCTCCAAGACGCAACCCTCGACAACGGAACCCAACTATCCAGCTTCGCGCCCCCGGATGCCGACATCAAGCTCGGCCTTGCCTTTAGTTCATTCGTCTCCATCATCTGGCCCGATGGCAACAGTACCTTCGAACAAAGCGTGACGACACCACTAGGACCTGTCTGGGCATCCTCGTTCCCTGCGAAGGGAAAAGGAAACTCCTATTTCACGCAGTACAAAGTTGAGGTTCCAAAGTATAATACGGTGCTGCTGTTTACGGCGTCGATGCCCGATCAGGAGTTTCGGCAGCAAGGGACGGAGAATCCGCCGGTTTGGGAGGGGGTCGCTATCGTGGAGGGGACGTTTCGGGGGGAGATGGTCTGTGGGACGGCGTGGATTGAGCAGAATTTTGGGGGTGGTGCGACTGGTGCGCTGAGAGGGGGTAGGGCGGGGTTTGTGGATTTGAAGTTGTGATTACGAGCAAAGGAAGGAAGGAATGGATCTTGACAGGTTGACTTATTGTAGAATTGATTCTGGAGAGCAGTATTTGGGGCAGAAAATGAGGCATGTAATAACTTTATCGCGAATTGGACATTGACTTGAGAACTAGTCTTGAACAGAAGTAGCTTGATATCAACAAACTCAGGTGAAGTTCAGACATATAGTTATTCTTGGCGTCCCGTTCAATCGAGTAAGCTCAAGCTAGAGTAAGTGGGCACGCTTAACCTTAACAGATCATCGTTCTCTTCCTGAGCATTCAACTAGGAATACTACATTGTCTTGAGCACGGACATTAGTCCGGAACGAATCTCAGGTCTTGACATGGCCATTGACCTCTAGGTCCAAGTCCTGACACAAATACAGACATTGGACAAATGACTCAAAAATCTGTTCCAACCACTTCAAAGATTGACTCAAGTGCAGACATTCAGCCTAAAATTGCCTTTCGTCTTTGATATTGAACTTGATCCCGGACATTCATCTCGAACACAGATTCTGTAGTTGACTAGAAAAGTCCTTTGCTAACCAAGTGTTGACGAATGGCCTCAAACTTACCAGAGTTAGTCTTGCTAGGCTTCAAGTAAGAGATGCTTTCTTTTCACAAGTCAAGTAAGATATGTATAGCCGCTTCTTAGACGACCCCCAATGTTCGGTTTCGAGGCTCAGATTTGAGACTGAACACTAACAGATGCGTGAATTTCTGTCTTGCTTCCAATGATTCAACTTAAGTCAGAATCTCGGTAATGCATAGTGAGTCAGATCTGGCTGGCTGCCCTCGTGGGTTCTCAACTTTCTCTACTCCAGCAAGCCGCTGAGGCTTGTGGGAAACTGCTGCTCTACCCGACATGATCGATTGCGAATATATCTTAGCCTAGGTACGGCTTTTCATAAAAACTCTTTTAATAGTGAAAGTTCTGATAAACAAGCTGTGAATGAGAGAAGAAAACCGAGTTAGGATTTGGAGCTAAGACTTAGATTAAAAGTCCAATTGTCCAGCTTGAGTCTGGAGCTTGACTAAAGCTTCAGAATCTGAACTTCAAGTAAATCTTGTTGTTCTATCCTAAACATGGACATTCACCTTGAACACCGATCTTGAATAGAAGACAAACAATTGAACATAAATGTAGCAACCAAGTTCTTTCCGCTCTGTGATCTGGAAACCAAGCCGCAGACGAATCTGTCACAAATCACATACCATGTGGAATAACAGGAATACCGCTGCCTAGGACAAACGATACGAATCTGCGTAGCCCGAAGACCATGATCGAGAGTCGCGGCCAAGGTATCCAACGCAACCTCTGCGATCAACACCCTTTCTGACAACGTGGTGTCCGTCACTCCAAACATCGAAAGTCGGCAATACTATTGCTCTTCTCTTGGATATCCAACGTAGCTTAATCTTGGTACCAAGCAGAGTCACTAGCACGAAAACGAACATTCACAACTAGCAACTAAAACGCCACCGAACTACGCAGTGTCTATCAATCACGAAAAAAAAAAAAAAAAAAAAACAGAACTAATTTCCATAAACAGCATAAAGTATACAACTCCTTCTAAACATCCCAATTCTTGCTACACATCTCAATTCCCTATCAACTCCTCAGCTTAAATCACTCGACTCGACTCCAAACACACACAGCAAAACAAGACAACGACATACCTTCACGACGAGCATACTTCATCTGAATCAAATCAAACCCATATCTCAGATCCGCGCTGATCAACTCAACTCGCCACACCGCCACGCCACGCCACGTCCCCATCCGTCCCTCCGTCCAAGCGGTGGCTTCCCCCTCTCTGCCAGCTAGTCAGTCAGGAACCGTTTCACCCCCATCTAGTTTCCCACTTCGTAAAACTTAAACTCAAAATCATCCTTCCTTCCTTCCTTCCTTCCTTCCTTCCTTCCTTACCTACCTACCTACCTACCTACCTAACTAGCCAGCATTTAGGAACAGCACTCATTACTTACTCGAGTAGGAACTCGTAACGAACAACCCCAAACCCCCGTCAATAAAACCCTCACTGATATAAAGAACACGTACAAGTTACTTGCAAAATCGGCTTCGTCCCCTTTCGCCTAAAAAAATTTGTGAGCACAGACCACCTCGTCCATTTTCGGCGCTAGCGCATAGCTCCCTTGTCATCCCATGTACTCCAAAGTACCTGGGCAACCTCCATTAAAGGTTGCTTATGACATCCAGCCACTGCGTCCTTTGCACTTAAAATCTGGGGAGCTGACCGCAACACTTCTCTGACCTCTCGCATCTCGTATTGCTCGTTCTATTGATGCTGCCTATGTGATCTATCTACCAATTGTTCATGAACATTAGGGGTTCGCAGAGTTTAGAACTCCAAGGTGTCTCCTTCATGACTGGGGTAAGCACCATCTATGAATCTCATTGACTCGATCAGGCAGCTCTCGGACAGAATATTCGTCGGAAATTCTGCTCTAAATAGCCTCTTCATCACATACCCAGAGTGCCGGCCAACCTTATCAAGAGTAGGTTGAAGGATCCAACAAGGCGTCACCCTCAGACTCTCGCCTTCTCTTCTCAACTAGTTCATGATGTACGGGCCGTACAGCAATCCAATCGCGAACAAAAGTTCTGAAACACTCATCGTGATCTCAGCTCAGGCCGAAGGAGTTCCTGTATTCGGTAATCCCTCATTTCCCTCCATTCAACAGCGATGCCTTTCAAAGAACCATTGTTATGTGTGATCCATGTTGGCCCCGCCAAGGCCTGCAATCGATCGTTTCGACCTCCGGCAATTCATGTGGTAGAATGCACTCGACATGATCGAGTTAGTATCTATTCTTAATGCTGCGGAACGAGGTTAGTATTGCTTTGGTAGGGGACTTGCGATTCCGAGGTGTTAAGAAGGCTTGAGGAACAGATGCTAAGGGACTCTTACCAGAGTCGGAATCCGTCCTGGCTATCTGTCTTCGAGGCATACGACTCGCTGACCTATGGCCTCGTTCATACGATTACAGCGACTGATGCATCTTCCCCTCCGAGGGGTTTCGTTGCAGACTCGATGGCTCGAAGTGCGTGGGACGGAGATTGCTCAGACCTATGCAGCTTCCCGTCGAGGCTGAAATCAAGCAGAGCAAGGCGGCAAATGACCCTCAGATACGTGTACAAAGTACTATTCCGTGCATTGACATTGGATCCATATTTTTGTGGCGGATGTCGCGATGAAATCAGTCTTTGGCGTTCGGCTGGCACGAATCATCAGGGCGGCTAATATTCGGCTAAATATTGGTTCTGGCTACGTGGCGTCAACGACGAACCGAAAGTAGATTGTGAGTGGCGTTTCACCGTCCATGTCGTCACTCTACAGAGCAACCATGAGCAACTCTGAACATCTGCAGGAGCTGTCGTTTGACACTGCTGATCGGCCGCTATCTGGCGCAGCAGACACTCTCGATGTCGTCTCATCTCGTCGAAGCCAACCACATCATGGTCTAGGCACCTTGCCGCTGCTGCAGCTCGCTGATTGGAACGAGGACAATGCTTATGATGAGCACCCGCCAACCTGCATCCATTACTCTATTGAATGGAAGTTAATAGTCGAAAAGAAGCTAATTGCAAAGGAAACAGAACCGGATCTTGTCCTTGCTCCTAGTGCGTTCTGGACGACTGTCCTGCGACCGAGACTCGACAAGCTTTCAGCTCGAAAGCTACCGCAGAACAAGTGTTTCAGCGCGGACGAAACGATTGTCGTAGTGTCCGTCACAGACCGTACAGAGCGTGATGTTAATAAGCGGTTCGATGACCTCGATATTGACTGGAAACTCCTGGAGAAGCAGCTCGAAACTTGGAGCCCTTTACTCCGTGTTGGAAAGAGACTCAGGATCGATATATCGTTTAAATACAGAGAGACGGGCGATACGGTGGTGGCATCAACTCGGCAGAGTACCAAGAGAGGGTACTCTCAATACATGCTCGCTGAGCGAGCCATGCAGCTTGACGCTGAAGAGGATGCTGCTGGTCAGCCATCAATCTGGCGCGACGTTTACAACCTTATGCGATGTCCTGGGCCACCTTGCAATCTAGGACCTTATTGTTGGCGCGACAATGTCGGCAAGAAACACTACAAGCTCAAGACATACCACCTGAAAAGCCTCATTAGGCACGTCGAAGAAGGCGGTACACTAGAGACTCACGATGACGTACCAGACGATATTCGTGAACAACTCTATGCTGAACAACAGCAAGATGTAGAACGGCAGCGGAAACGTACAGCTTCGACTGTGGCTGGTCTCCCACCTATTAATATCACCAACGTTCTGCCCTCTCAAACCCCGACCCCGTCAACAGAAATGGTACCATCTAAGCCTTCCAGCCCTCTTGAGATTCCGGGACAACTAGATGTTGCTGTTAGGAAGTACAGTGAATGGCAGTGCTCGCGTGTCACTACCAAGTCCCTTAAGATGGAATACCAAAAGGTATATCACATAACGTTGGATGAAGGTCTCGACCTTGAGTTGATTTATGAGGAACAAAATGCTCAGTTCTATATTGATAAGGGCATAAAGAGCGGAATTGCACAGCGATTTGTTCGCGATATCAAGAGATGGGCCAAACAATACAAGTTGGAATAAGAGCGGATTTCTGAAGATTAAATTTATACAGTTTGCCTTCACGGTTCTTCAATAGATAGCCCAGAATGTCGAAAATGCCCCTCGGCGCTTGACTTTCTTGCCCCTACAGTGTCCACACACCACTCTAAGAATGCTTTGAAGTCTTGTCCGGGATCATCTGTGTAACGCTGCCAGTTTCGTTTGATGAACATCTTTAATTCTGCAAAGAACTCTTCAATAGGATTCAAGTCTGGCGAGTACGGCGGCAGATAGAGTAACTTTACTCCAGCCTCCCTACATAATTCCTCAATTCTGGTTGAATGGTGGAACGAAGCATTATCCATTATCAGGACAGACTTCGGCTCAGGCCACCTGCCGCAATGATGCAGTAGCTGCTCGATGAAATCCTCAAAGACGGCGGTATCTGTTGATCCCTGAAACACGCGCGCGAGGAGAATGCCATCTTGTGCGTACGCCGGTAGGATCTGATGCCTTTGGTCACGGTGCAGGCGAGCAATTTGTACAGGTGTTACTCCCAAAGGGGACCATCCAGTTCGCCTGAACCCAATCCGGTTGTCGCATCCAGACTCGTCAATGTAAACCAAGTGGTATGAACGGAACTCCGATAAATTGTGGAGGTAAAAGTCTCATAAGTCTGCGTTTCGCTCCTTTGCGACGCGGCGCGCAGCCTTTTTAGACCAGCCCGCCGATGCTAAGGCTCTGCTGATAGTGGGAGTTGTAACTAGAGCATCGAACTCATCGTAGAGAAAGATGGCCATCTCATCTTGGTATAGTTCGGGTTTCTCGATGAGTTGCTCAAGTAATGCACTTAGCATAGGAAGTATAATTGTTCTGCGCCGTCCGACCCCGTTCGGGGGCGCTTTGGTGGTTCCAAAGCATCGTAGGTTCGATCGTATCGTCTGGACGGAGCGGGTGCTGCAACGGACAGTTCTGGCAATTGTAGGGTTAGCGAATTTGCTAATAATCATATCTCGAATCTGTTCATGCTGGGAAAGTGCAAGATTGGGCGCCATTGTGGTTACTTTAGAACTAATTGACGAGGAAGCCAAGTCCTAGGAAGACGTCGCAGGATGGTGTTGCGGCTCTGTTCATGTAGCCACGTGGTCAGAAAGTTTCAGCCAAAGCCCTTGCACGCAAGCCCCCACCATGCCTCATCGTTGACCCCCCGCTCCTTCGCAAACGCTCTAGGCACTCCACATCATCGTGCGCATCCTTAATCTCGTCCGGCAGCATCGTCCGGTTATGTAAGTTCAAGAGCCGCATTTCGCCGTGTTGTCGAATACTCACGAGTTGTTCTAGCATATTGACCGCCTAACATACGCCCACCGAAATCGTCGTCAATTATCTATCATGACCGGCGTCGTCGAGGCTGGCACTGTCATTAGCCTCATTTCAGGCGTGATCTCAATCATCGAGGCTACCAAAACGGTATACGATGCCGCCAAAAACGCGAAAGGCCAGCCAGAAGCATTTCGCCAGGTGGCTGCACGACTGCCACTAGTGAACGAAATCCTCCACAGTGCCAAAGAGAGGACAGAGACGCTCGACGAGTCCGCGCGGGACGCATTGAAGCCCATTCTAGAGTCATGCAAAGCAAAGGCTGAGAACCTCGAGAACCTTTTCCAGAGGGTTGTTCGCAAGGATGACGACAAGTGGTACGACCGGTACAAGAAAGCCGTGGGTACATTAGTGAAAGGTGGTAGAGTGGAGCATTTGATGGAGGAGATATTGAAGGATGTCCAAGTGATCGCATGCGAAAGGTTGACGGGAACCGCTACCGATACCCAAATGAAGGAACTTGAAGAGGCGATCAAGGAAATGAACGAAATGCCTCCCTCTCTTCCGGACGAGGCTGGGAGTTTCATCCAAACACACAGCGGCAGTGGTGACAATATTGGGCACACTGGTCCAGGGACTATGAACCTCCATAAAGGATCAGGGGATTTATACCACAATGTAATCAGCGGCGGGGCGACTTTTGGCAGTAAGAAATAGCATAACACGAGATTATGTCTGGATTTGACGTTTGTGAATTAGGCAACCCAAGCCAACAAGTTATCAATAATTACATTGTGCCTCGTATGTTTGAATCCGTTTCTTTCGTCATAACAAAGATTAACGTATCTTACCTGACTAACTCTTCTCGTGAGAAGATAACTCAAGTCAGCAAACCGACTCCCAGACCCGGAAGTATCTAAAAGATCTATCGACGACCGACCCCCTCGAGGACAAAACGCGTATCGAGCAGACGAAGGGTGGCCTGCTGGAAGACTCGTACCGCTGGATCCTCGAACATTCCGACTTCCAACAATGGCGCGACGACAAACAGAGCCGGCTGCTCTGGATCAAAGGCGACCCCGGCAAAGGCAAGACGATGCTGCTCTGCGGCATTGTCAACGAAGTAAGCCCTTTGACGAAGCTGAAGGACGAGGAGGCAATCACGCTGCTGTCATACTTCTTCTGCCAGGCCACCGATAAGCGTATCAACAATGCGACAGCCGTGCTCCGCGGCCTCATCTACCTACTCGTCAACCAGCAGCCATCTCTTGTATCACACGTGCAGAAGAAATACGATCATGGGGTCGAAAGGCCTTTCGAGGGCGTAAATGGCTGGGTAGCTTTGTCTACAGTCTTTGAAAACATTTTACAAGACCCAAGCTTGAAGACCACTTACTTGGTCATCGATGCCCTCGACGAATGCGAAACAGATCTCCCCCAGCTTTTGAAGCTGGTTGCTGAAAGTACCTCAACATTCCCTCGCGTCAAATGGATTGTGTCGAGCCGCAACAAACCCGATATCGAAGCGCGGCTGAGACTTAATAATGCACAAATGATCCTTAGCCTTGAGCTTAATTCAGAGCATGTCTCTCGTGCTGTCGAGCTGTTTATCGATCACAAAGTGTCCAAACTTCCACTCATTATGGACGACAGCGCGCTACAAAAGACAGTCCGAGGTCAATTATACACCAAAGCTGGTGGGACTTTTCTCTGGGCGGCACTTGCTTTAAAAGAGCTTGAGCCTGTAGAGAGTTGGGACGTACTCGATGTGCTTCAGGAAATGCCGCCCGAGTTGGAACCGCTCTACGATCGGATGCTGCGGCAAGTTCAACAGCTGCAACGCAAAGATCCTGAATTCTGCCGTCTCGTCCTTTCCGCCATGACTCTCGCATACCGTCCACTGCACCTCCTCGAGGTAGGGGCCCTCTCTGGTCTGCCTGGCCAAATTTCCACCAATCTCGACAACATTATGAGGGTTGTCAACAAATGCGGCTCTTTCCTCACTATACGGGAAAACCGCACCTATTTCGTTCATCAATCGGCAAAGGACTTTTTGCTCGGAAAGGCATTTGACAAGGTGTTTCCCTCTGGTAAGTCAGAGGTGAACTACACGATGTTCTCGAGATCACGTGACATCATGTCGAGTACGCTTCGACGCGATATATACGGATTGCACGCCCCTGGATTCCCAATTGGCAGTGTCAAACCGCCTAACCCGGATCCACTAAGTGCGGCAAGGTATTCGTGCGTATACTGGGTTGACCATCTTTGCGATATGAAGACCGGTCACGATAGAATTGACCTTGGCAATAACGGCGTTGTCTATATCTTTCTAAAGGAGCACTTTCTCCATTGGATGGAAGCTCTTAGCTTATTGAGAAGTACATCAGTTGGTATACTCGCGATGAACAAACTTAAGAGTTTCCTTACAGTAAGTATTCAATTCTGATCGCACGCTTTAAACATACTAATAAACTGAGACCTTATCAAATAAGTCTCAACTGTTTGATTTAGTTCAAGATGCTTATCGATTTATTCTCTTCAACAGATGGATAATCGAAAATTATCCTCTTCAAATATATGCATCAGCTCTTGTATTTAGTCCAACATACTGCTTGATAAGAGAACTTTTCAAAGACGACGAACCGGGATGGATTATAACAAAGCCGATAACAGAAAGCAATTGGAGCGCATGCCTGCAAATACTCGAGGGCCATATAAGTCCAGTCAGATCCGTAGCCTTCTCGCCCGACGGCACACGGCTCGCATCAGCCT